>NC_084820.1:41595618-41727665 GCF_958449725.1 Rosa rugosa
GCATCTTCACTCCAAACAAAGTGATAGATTTTTGAACGCATCTTTTGAGCATGGTCAAAATAAGACAGTCTTCCCGCCGTTAGGGGGAGGAAAGACTACTGTCATTTGAATAACGGCGTGAATTTGTGTGGATTATATCCACCAGGTCTAAAGTTTTAAGCTCCCAAAACAGGGAAGATTATACAAGCCTTATAAATGCTCATACACGAGATTATAAGTAAAAAGATCCACATTCGCTACGTGATTCATCTATGAGAGATGATTGTCCTAGAAGCGACAATGTATGCCCCAGAAGTGGCATGGGTACCCAATATCAATAAGCTTATTATAGCTAATGCATACATTTAAGAATGTGTGGGATCTATGATTAATGATCATCGATGATAATTTACATTTGGTAGCTACCAAAAAATCATTAAGGGCTGTATTGATGCTATACCACGTTTCATTATGAATGTCGACAAAGTATATTATTGGCCAAATTGGAAAGAGGCAATTCCAATGAAATTGAATATTTGAAACGTGATGAAATACTTGGACCTTTAACCCTACATGCACTAGGCCAATAACCTCAACATACAACAATTTTTACACAACGAAAAAAAAAAAATTGTTGTGTGATGATGGAAAATCAATCATACAACACGATTAAGAACCTTACGTTGTATAAGGCCATAAAAATTTTGAAGTTTTTATGTAGAAGGTGATTGCACAACACTGATAAGAATATTTTGTTGTGTGAATGATAAAAAAAAAGAGTGGCAAATTTCCCTCCTACTTTCACTCAAATTCGGCTCCAAATTCTACTTCACATGCACTGACTTTTACTACATAGTACAACAGTTTACTTGTTTCTGTTGTATGAGTGTAACTTGTAAAATGTCATACAACAGTGCTTAGCTTTGTGTTGTCCAAGTGAGGAAAATGTAGGAGGCAAGATTCAGATGTGCCCCAAAATGACGTCTCTCTGACAATAGAATTTTTTTTTTTTTTTTTTTGAAACGCAGAATTTGATTTATCTGTTGTATCTGTCATGAGTAAAAAAAAAAAAAAAAAAATCTATATGCGTCCTTGAAGGAAGAAAGAAAGAAAGAAAGAAGCACCCCAAAACCAATATTCATTTTTCGTTTTCGACACTCCGTCAAAATACAACCAAACTTCTTCTCATCCCTCCTGTCTCGCTCTCGTCTTCTCTTCTCTCCCAGATCTCTCAATCATCCTTCAACATCGCGCTTGGGGAATTTCTCTCTCTCCAGTCCTCATTGTCCCTAATTTCACTTTTGTCTCTGCAAATCAACCCTAAATCTTCCATCTCTAACCCCTTAATGGCTCCGACACCTTCTTCTACCAAAACCCCACAACCCAGCCATCAACTCGAGTTCTTAAAAGCCTACCTATCACCAAACCCCAAGTCAACCCTAAAAGAATCTCCGTTCGAGCACCCAGTCGAAATCTTCGCGCGAATCCAATTGATGATTGGGTCGGAATTCTCCCTCTGTTGGAATAGGTTAACACGAAGGCTCCCCAAATTAGATTTCAAGTTTAGATTTCTAGGGATTCAAAAGCCCTAAATCACACAGACGAGAAGGAGTTCGAGGAGAGAGAAAATAGATCTGGGATTCCTTCTCCTCCGTCGCTAACTTCCGACCACCATACGGATGCAGAGCTGTCACCATCTTGTTCGCCAGCCTCCTTTGCGTCAGCCTCAGTTCCCCCGTTGACTAGGGACACAAGAAGTAATGCCACGCGCTTTCAGCTATGCATCTTCCATATGCTTACGGTTTCGCAAAGCAACAGGTTTGGTCTTTGTTTGTTGACAATTTGGCTTTGATTTTTCTAAACAAATTATGCATTTTCTTCCTTATAATATTGCTATAAGTATAATCTGGAGTGATTGTTGCTATATTTGATTACTTTTCCACCGTTTATCTTCAGTGCATAACTCTTGTTTAATTATGGTATGCTCACATAGGAAAGAATACAACTTGAGACATCAAGGCTGTATCGGCAGGCTGGGGTTAATCCAATAGCAGGTAATCGTTTTCACTTATCAGAATTATGTTCATGTGTATGCTTTTTATATTGATCGTTCATCACTGTACTTGTGCCTAAAACACCCTCATTTATAACTTCTAGGTAGAAGAAGTTAAATCTTACATGAATTTGAGGACCTTTTAGGTCTGTAATAATAGGTAAAATTAATGATTTTGATGTTTTCCGATACCATGTTTAGTTGGTTATTGAATTTAACCTGATTTGCGTGGTGTGTCACCTTAAGCTAGATTATGATGTTCTAATAACTTGGTTTTTTCAATGCAGCTTGTTTACCAACTCTGGCCACAATACCAGTCTGGATAGGTCTATACCAAACTCTTTCAAATGTGGCAAATGAGGTAACTAACAGGTCTCATATCAAATTATCTACTCAATATTGGTGATATACTGATGCTTGCTTGCCTTTGAATTTTATGAGTGAAGCCACATAATAAATTCTTCAAAAATGCTCTGAAGCTTTTGCTTTTCTTTCTAGTTACCTACTAGTTCTTGTCTATGTATGCGACTCTTGTTATCAGTAATAGTACTGGTAAAACATGCTGCCAGATTAAGGAAGCAAAGTTCTTGAAAGGGTTGAACATGTTAACCCCATTGAGGCATGAAAATTTAGTGAAATTGAGGGGATTTTGTTGCTCAAGTTGTTGTGGAGAGTGCTTTCTCATTTATGAATTTATTCCAAATGGAAGTTTGCTGCGATATCATGGCGTCAAGAAGAGCGACAACAATGTTCTTGAATGGTCAATAACTAGAGTTTCTATTGTGAAGGGCAATGCCTAAAGGTCAGTTTTTGGCTCTGCAATATCCAATGGTGTGCATAGTATTAGCTCTGCTCCTTAAACTAGTGTATCGTTTTGGAACTTTTTGTCTCTCTCTTTAATTAAGTGATATTTTTTTTGTGGGAACCTGATGCAATGTAACTACTTTAATTAAGGCATAAAAAAATTGGTAGTCAACATGTACGTCTTCCTCTTTAATTAAGTCATAATTGTTTATCATAATTATACTAAATATCCATTGTTGTTCTAGTTTTGTTTTCATCTAAAGGTATCCCCTGTTTTATTAGAAAAGTGTCTTCTTATTGTTCTGCTAGTCATGTAATTACAGGGTAAAAATTGGCCATGGGGATGTTGAAGGCGATTCCATATAACTAATTATATAGGAGGGGTACCCCATGTGCCCCAATATAAGTTTGTCTTTGTTATAGTTTTTCTTCTCTTTTTGGGTATCGCTGCTATAGGCTTGATCATTCAATTCAGTGTTAGAACATGTGCTTTCAGATTTGGTAATATTAGATGAAGACGTGTGCTTTCTGATTTAGTAATATTAGATGAAGCTCGGGTGCTAGTGTTTGAGTTAGCTCACTAAAAGTAATCTTCCTATATGTTTTGCAGATAGCATTGGAGGGCAGTTACAAGGAAGAATTTGTTCAAGGAATTTGACAACCATCAATGAAGACTTCATAAGAGGCATGTTTTGGAACAACATGTGTATCAGCTTGGCCCCAATTGATGCCTCTGAAGAGAGCCTCCTCATGGCTCATCGATTACTCAGTACGTCTCTTTCTCGAAAGAGATTAATTTGATGGATTAATTTGGTTATTTGTTTTGACAGTGGATGATACGAATCAAGAGATATAGGTTAAGAGACTGTTCAGATCTGTCGCAGGGACAATATGAAAAGAAGTCCTTGATAACTCTTGCTTTGTTACTTTATAGTAAGCATACAGCAAGTACTCATTACAGATATAGAGATGGTAAAAGAAATTAGCCTGCGTACATCTTTGAGCTTTGGGATTTCTTTTTATCTATCTAAGGACCGCTGGCCACTATTCGGCCAAGGCATTCTAGCTTCAAATGGGTCAGTTTGGTCTCACCAGAGGAAGATTATTGCTTCTCAATTCTACTTTGATAAGGTTACTTTTGGGTTGTTTAGTGAACATATTGCCACTTTGGCTTATTAGGTTTCATGATTTTGGAAACAATGACTAATATGAATGTATCTTGATGGATCCAATGTATTTTGAAGTTTAAAGTATGAGTTGGAGTACTGCTAATTCATTTGATGGTTTGCATTCAATTTATTTCCAATCGGTCACTACTGTTGATCAGGTAAAATGGAGGTTCAAATGATCATACAACAGATTTCTTATATATCACACAATGATTTAAAAAGAAAAAGCAAGTCTTCTAATCTACTCTCACACAACTGAAAACACAAGAATTCCGTTGTCCGAAACTAAATCATACAACATTCATAGTCTAAAACTGAAGTGTGAGGAGAAATCAAACGACAGTAAAATTCAAAGATATGTTGTCTGACTGGGTTTTCCCACAACAGCTTGGAAACAAGTTCTGTTGTATGAAGGATGCACCTATCATGCGCAGCATGGCTGCGCGGCACCTGTGCCTAGCATCTGCCGAGGGAAGGCACAACACTAATAACAAAATAAGTGTTGACTGTTTGTATTTCATACAACGGGTTTCCATCGTTGTGCTATTTTTCATCACACAATGCTCCGATACACAACGGAGATCGTCCAAATCACACAATGATTTTGGCCCGTTGTCTGTTAGTTTTTTTGGCCTAGTGATGGTACAAAAGGGTATTTATCAAAAGTGAAGATAAATCACTATGACACAATGTCTATTTATAGAGACATGAGATTGTGAACATCTTCTCTAGTTCCCTTATACGAATGACAATTTTCTATAAATACAGTGTTACATGTAGTTGTTATATTGACAAGAGATTTATGACACATTCTCATCGTATATTATGAAGATCTTAAAGACACATTGCTAAAAGCAAAATCTCAAAAGTAAAGTGTCATTGTAAGCGTATTGCTTATCAAATCCTCAAGGGACTCAAATACATGAATAATTCAAATGCAAGTCCATGAAAGGTTGAAAGAGCCTGAAGCTCACTCATGGAATCAAAGAGTCTAAAGCTAGCTCATATGTACTCATTTCGTTCTAGTCAACGAGATCTAAATTGCCTTAATGAGTACTATGACAAGACTACGAAATCGAATTCGAATTATGATTATAGTGTTGCAACATATTCTAACCTTTGCAAAGTTATGAATTACTTAGAGCTCTTGAAGAGCTTATATGAGACATATCAATACACAAAGATATTGATGTGTATGGCTAGGTATGCCATGATGATTTTTCAATGTTTTAAACTATACAAAGTTAAATGTGTCAATTTCTTTATATTGTTTAGCTATTACTTTGTGTAAGAATTTGGGCATATGAGATTGTTTCTAACCTTATCATATAAGGTAAGGCTTATTGAAAATCGTCTAACTTTACAGGTATGAAAATTTGTGATGAGCCCCTACATGCAAAGCACACATGGTCTCACTTCAGTGATAGACACATCAAACTACTATACATGGTACATGTAGCTTATCGCATACATGAATGAGGCTTGCAACAATCAGGAGGAGATTCTCATCAGGGGGAGCATCCAGAAGCATGCTACCTAGGACATATGCGCGTTGTGCTCTTTTTGTCCTTCGACCAGGGTTATTTTTGTCCCATTGGGTTTTTGTTACCTGGCAAGGTTTTTAACTAGGCAACAATAAGCGCGTCCAATACCATCATTCATTGGTGGACATCCAAGGGGGAGTGTTGTAAATATTATTATCTATGTGGATGTCCATGTAAATACTCATTAGTTATGTACTTTGATGTAAACCCTACCTCTATATAAATGAGGCTAATGAGACTGAATGATAACACTTCTACTTCCTCCTAACTATTCTCTCTTTATCTTCTTCCTACTTTATAACAGAATAAATATTGAGTAAAACACTCCCTTTTTATCTCCACGAAATAAGAAGAAAAACTCCTTGAATTCCTCCTTATTTATGTAAGTCTTCTTCCGCCCTTTTAAGTTCTCCTTGATTTCATGATTTCATCACTCAAGAGTTCTTAATGTGATGGACTCCTAAATTCTCTCTTTAAAACAAGAAAATCAGAAATAGAAAAGTTCAAAAGAAGAAAGTTCCCTAAAACAAAATAGGAAATATTTCCTAAAATGAAAGAGGAAAGTTTCTAAAATGATTTGTCCTTCATTTACGCTCGTTTATGCTCTTTTTCGCCTCTTTTCTCCATTTCCGACCTTGAAGTACCTAAAAACAGAAACTATGTTATAGTTAGTAATTTTAAGAGAATAACTTAGCCAAATGAGGAAAAATACATATTAAAAACGTCACACTTTGTGCTCTTATCAATAACTGAGAACCACACCCCTAACACTAAGTAGATAATTCTTCTATTACAATCTCATTTAGCCATGGAGGGCCAACTTCTTTCCAGAAAGTTATGCTTAATTGAAACTTTCAGAGCCTCTCGAGCAACAAAGTGGGCTGCAAGATTGCAACGTCTAGGAATCTTCTTCCATTGAACTTCCTCAAAAGCTTGCTTCAAACATTTTATTTCTTCAAAGACATGCTCCTTCCGTACTAAGGTCAAAATCAGGATTAGAAATTGCTGCTACTACATTTGCTGCATCACTTTCAATCACCAACTTCCTAAAGCCCAACATTAAGCAATACCTCATTCCATACAGCACAGCCAATGCTTCGGTAGCGTGTGGCCTCAACTTCCCAGAGATTGGATGCATTAGAGCTCCTTGCAGCTTTCCTTCACTATCCCGAATCACTGCACCGATAGCAACTTTTCCCATTTTTGGGTTACAAGCAGCATCAACATTAAGCTTGAGCAAGGGATTAAGCTTGGGTTACATGCTCAGCCTCACTAATTAGCCCACCTTCACACTTCTTATCTAAGTGACCAGCAGCTCTAAAAGCATGCAACATCTCCTTCCCCACCTTGACAACATTCTCCCCTTCCAATACTTTCTCATTAAACTTGCACGCATTTCTATTCTTCCAATTCAGCCAACAAATCATCCCAAATAGAGCCAATTCATCTTCAGATGCAACACATGCAACTTGATCAAACAAATCAGTAAAACGGGGCCCGTTCCATCTTTTGTACAAACCTGATAAGAAGCTAGCTTTCCACACATTTCGATTGGACTTGCAACTCCAGACACTGTGCACCGTGCCTTCTTTCTCAACCCCGCAGCGAAAGCATATATCATCAACTTGCATACGTCTCCGTTTTAGGTTTGCACAGCAAGGTAGAAAGTCATGGCACGCACGCCAAAGAAAAACTTTAACCTTGTCTGATTATATTTTTTTAAAATTCGGTCAGCTTAGGTGTTGTCCAGGCTAACTGAGGCCCAGGCGAGATCTAGATAGCCGCCCAAAAGATTTTTACAACACTTGTAAATAAAACAAGAAAGAAAAAACCTATTAAAAAAAAATAAAATTTGCCAATACTTATTTTTTCTTCTCTTCCGTGTACCCAATCTGTCCTTTTATACATAAATAAAAAACAGATTCCCATTGTCAAAAAAAAAAAAAAAAAACAGATTCCCATTAATCCAAGCCCAGCTTTTTGTTTCAGTTATTCTGGATTACATCACAACTTCTCTCACCCTTAAATATACATTACATACATTTCCTCCGGCAGTCACACACATTGTGAGAGCCTCCAAACTCCCCCACCCCCCCCCCCCCCCCCCCCTTCTTTCTCTCATGGCTAATTTTTTCATAAGCACTGCTTTTATGGTGGTCACTCTTCTGCACTACCATGTACGTGGAGATCATCAGCAGAAGCATTCTGACAGGGAAACTAAAGAAGCTGGAAATGAAGGATGTGATATGTTCCAAGGGAGGTGGGTTTCCGATGAGTCATATCCGCTCTACAATTCATCACAATGCTCCTTCGTAGAGAGAGAGTTCACTTGCATACAAAACGGGCGTCCGGACGAATTTTATCTCAAATTCCGGTGGCAGCCCACTGGTTGCAACTTAACAAGGTACGTAACATGACCATCTCTGCTTTTTAAGTTTCATAAAGGTGAAGATAAGTGCTTTTGGTAAACGCATGTATGTCTCTTTTTTCTTCAAGGCCCTTTTTAGTATACAAAGAACTAAGAAATTATGCAACAAGTGT
Organism: Rosa rugosa; assembly: GCF_958449725.1. Taxonomy (NCBI): domain Eukaryota; kingdom Viridiplantae; phylum Streptophyta; class Magnoliopsida; order Rosales; family Rosaceae; genus Rosa; species Rosa rugosa. The sequence goes on from NC_084820.1 coordinate 41,603,709, forward strand.
ATACCCTTTTTGTTATTTTTGTTCTGTATGGCTGTGTTCATCAGAACCGGTTTCCTGTTAGTTTTATCATGCCTACTGGGCAGGCCTTGGGGTGGCTAATTAATCCCCTCTGTTCAAGACCAAAAAAAAAAAAAAAATCTTCGAAATTATAAGAGAATCTTACTTTAGAATAGGGTTTCGCTTTTTGCTTCTAAACCAACTGTTCCTTTCCGTGAATAATTCTGTTACTTTCAAATGCTCTAGATTGAGAGTTCTATATTATTGCTCACGGGTAAGGGTCACACTACTTTTCTGAATAAATAGTGTGATGTTGGTACTATGATCAGATGTACCAATTTGAAGAAGACAGTAGCAGTCACATGTTCTAATTTTTTAGATATTATGGGGTTGCTTTTAAGTTTTAACTCCACCAATAGAAGCAGGATTGTCCGATTGTAGCATTCCGCACGCAAAAACAAGAGATACCGATATCTAGTTTCTTTTGAAAAATCATTGTCCAGCACTAAAATATAGGTAAAAAGAAAAAACACCCAAGTTTTCATCAGTGGGGCCAAGACTTGTTGGGTTCTCCCATCCATGTTGAATCTACACCACTTAGTTAGAGATCGATGGAGAGTTGTTCATGGGTCCCTTTCATAGACTTTGTCCTCAATCTTTGCCAGAACGTAACTTTGATGGCTTTACTCAACGTACTGGACCTTCTGCAAAATGATGATCATGTGATTGTTACAAAAATTGATGAATTAATGTCTGGTAGCAGGTTCAACGGGGGAGATTTCTTGAAAAGATATAGAGGGAAGAGCTTCATGTTTGTTGGGGACTCGTTGAGTTTGAATCAATGGCAGTCACTCACTTGCATGCTTCATACAGCTGTTCCAGATGCCGACTATACACTTGTTAGGGCTGGAGACCTATCCACATTCACCTTCCCAGTGAGAATCAATTTTTCCTTCTTTGTTTTTTTATTGATTAAGAGTATTTATCTTTAGTCTAATTGTTTGGAACTTGATTCCGCCTTAATAACCCTTAGGGCACTTCACACTTTCAACAATACTAATACTACGAGGCTTCCCCACTGCGCAAGTCTCATAGAGAGTTTTAGTAGTGTCGAATGTAATGTGCCCAGGTTGCTAATTGAACATGCATTTGTCAATGCCAGTCATCAATGACAATTATGTTTTACCAATTCATGTATCAGTCTAGCTGCCAACTCTTTAAAGATTAGTTAGTTACTAATGCATGTGAACTGGAAAGAGCTAACAACCGCAATGATGGATATTCAATTATTTATACTTCTTCCTAAAGTTATATAGCCTGTCATGATCCAACACTTTTTTAAATGACCTAATAAAACCATTGTTATTGTGTTTTAGATGAACAAATTAACCATTATTATTGTTGGGTGATGAGTTGAACAAGAACCAGCTAGGTACGTACGTGCATATATATATTAACAAATTACTAGCCTTAATTAAACAAATTAAGCATCTATCACCGACAAATAGATAGAACAGGTAGAACCAAGTCTTGGAAAATTTTCTGTATAGCTAGTTTGCTAATTAAGATGCTTCACCATGTTCACATGTGACAATTGAATGGTCGATTATCATGTAAAATTAATACTTTCAAATAATGATCCATTAGACCCTACCACATTTACGAAAAGTATCTATGGCACCCGTGCTAAAACTCCTGGCTCCTGCTGTCAAACCAAAATTCATAATTAAATCTGATTCATGTTAACATTCATTACTTTTGAGAAATTTTTATGGTACCATTACTACCATATGCTTGAACAATTATATGTACGGTTCTACGATTACAGGAATACAATGTTAAGGTGATGTTCTCTCGGAATGCATTTCTGGTCGATACAATAGCAACACCTGCTGGCCGAGTTCTTAAGCTCGACTCTATTGAAAGCGGGAAACTTTGGAAGGGAATTGACTTCTTGATCTTCAACACATGGCACTGGTGGCTGCACACTGGAAGGAAGCAACCGTAAGATCGACATACAATGACAAAAACTTTGCATGGTAGCTAGCTAGGACGACGGGCGCGCATATTTATGTTCTTAACTTGTGCTTATGTCTCTCATCACATGCGTTAACGAGCTCGTGATGAGAGATCTAAACGCAAAGATGAGGCATATATGTACACCAGTCACTTGCAATTTCAAGCTACGCACCATTGTAGCATTCATGTTTCAAAATTTTCCGACAAGTTTCAAGTGAGCTATATTAATTATAGTATGGATATTGATGTGCTGCAGTTGGGATCTTATTCAAGAAGGAAACAGTACCTATAAAGACATGGATCGGTTGGTTGCGTATGAGAAAGGGCTCAAAACATGGGCTAAATGGGTAGACACCAATGTGGACCAAACAAAAACCAGAGTCTTCTTCCAAGGAGTTTCCCCAGATCACAATAAGTAAGACGACGTCCTATTCCTCTGTCTATACAATTTGATCAGATCTAATCATGGCAACGTGAAGTCTAACAGCATTTTATACTGCAAGACTCACTATCAAAACTGAATTGAAGTCTAACATGTTATATCGCAAGACTAACAACAAAACATTACTCATGTCTCATATCGGGTATGGATGCATAACCAATAATTATTACCTAATCTTTGATTATATCCCATTACACCATTCAGGGCTAAGATAGAACAATTCACTGAAGGATATCGATGATGGCACTCTAATTAATTTTACCCCAACTCTCATACAAAATTATGTACTTTTTTCCTTTTTCTGCAACTTTGTTTTTTTTTTTTTCTCAAACTAATTGTGTGAAGGTTAACTCTTCACCAGTGCAAGTGATTGGAAGGATCCTACTGCAAAAACTTGTGAAGGACAAATGCAACCAGTGGCCGGGTCTCAGTATCCAGCAGGACCACATCCAGCAGAGCAAGTAGGAGAAAGAGTATTGCATTCCATGTCATTTCGAGTTTATTTGCTAAACGTGACGACCCTTTCACAACTAAGAAAAGATGGGCATCCATCTGTGTACGGCCATGGTGGTCACAAGGACATGGATTGCAGCCATTGGTGTCTTGCTGGAGTTCCGGATACATGGAATGAACTCCTATATGCTGCTCTTATACAAAGCTAAAACCAGTACTTAATTAGTTAGCTAGTTAGTTGTATATCCAAAGAAACAAATAAACTTTGAAAGTCTTGGATTAATTATTAATAGCAATAAATAATCTTAGTCAGTCATCCCCTGATGCCAATCTTTACTAATTTTACACCCTTGATACGGTTACATTTTTCCTGAATGGATTGTAGTGAAAATGTTACAATGAGACCTCAAATAAAATAAAAAGTTGATTTTTGATGATGGGGAAGTCTAAGGTGTGTTGATTGTAGTGTAAAATCATTTTTGATGATGGGGAAGTCTAAGGTGTATTGATTTTTAATAAATATATATTAAATTAAATTAGTTGGTGAAACTTGTTGTACAAGTCAACAGGTTATCCACTTATAATTTGACATGTGTAGTTTTTAAAAAAAAATTACCATACTAAGTACTCATTAATTGTTTTATATGTAAATCGTTCAAAATTTTGTAATAAAGATCGTAAATATAGTAATTACTTCAATTACAACTATAAGTATCACTAATTACATAAAATGTGGTGGTTTGTTGTAAAGTATCTCATCGATGATATAATTTACAAAAAAAAGGACTCTAGTTACACAAAGAACAATTGGATTACAAGAATAAGGACTTGAGAAGTTTTAGGTCTAATGAGAGTACAAAACTAGTGTTTCAAGTTTCACCAAGAGCCCTTACCAATAGTTTTTTCCCCTTAGTTTTGAAAAAAAAATGAAGGATTAATTTCAGTTTACCCCCCTGAGGTTTGGGAGTGTCATGTCACCCCCTCTATTCTCAATTTTGAATTTTTACCCTCCAAACTTTCAAATTTCAATAAGCCGTGTCCAATTTCTCCTATTCCGTCAAAATTGGACGTTAACTCTGCCGATCGGACCCACTTTGAGGGCTAAAATGGTCATTTCAAGACCAAAAAAAATAATAAAAAATAAAAATTCATTTTTTTTTTCTGTTCTTTTTTTATTTGTTTTGTTTTTCTATTTCTTTGTTTTTTTATTTTTTATTTTTTATTTTTTATTTTTTATTTTTTATTTTGTGTTCAACCTATACACCACAAGTTATAATAGGTTTATAAAAACAAAAAGATACTCTAGGTGGTTGAAAGCCGCTCGCTGGTCTATGATATTTGTGATATATCTCCGATAAAGTGAAGAATTTTAGGATATATCCCCAATAAAGTGAAGAAATATCTGTAAAAAACAATTTTACACTTTATCTATAAATATCTGTAAAAAATGATTTTACACAAATATTTCTTCACTTTATTGGGGATATATCCTAAAATTCTTCATTTTTTACAGATATTTCTTCACTTTATTGGGGATATATCCTAAAATTCTTCACTTTATCGGAGATATATCACAAATATCGTAGACCAGCGAGCGACTTTCAACCACCTAGAGTATCTTTTTGTTTTTATAAACCTATTATAACTTGTGGTGTATACGTTGAAGACAAAATAAATAAATAAATATAAAAAAAACAAAAAAAATAGAAGGAAAAAAAAAAAGGATTTTTTTTTTTAGTTTTTTTTTGTCTTGAAATGACCATTTTAGCCCTCAAAGTGGGTCCGATTGTCAGAGTTAAAGTCCAATTTGGACGGAATAGGAGAAATTAGACACGGCTGATTGAAATTGAAAAGTTTGGGGGGTAAAAATTCAAAATTGAGAATAGAGGGGGTGACATGATGACACCCCCAAACCTCAGGGGGGTAAACTGAAATTAATCCAAAAATGAAAATACCTAGCGCTCTGCTAGGGTCGGGAGAGCGCCGCTCTTGGCCTCTCTGCACCTTCCTCCATCACTGATGGAGTAACTATCCGACACCGATTTTGGCGTCGCTCCCTTTGCGCACGGCATATACCGTGCCTCATAACAGACCAGAGCTAGCTTTTTTTCCGGCGTCGACTTCCTTTGCTCAGATCCTGGCTGCCGGTGGTGCTTCTCTTCAGTGGGGCGATGAGGCTGCGCTTCCCTCCTGGTTTGAGACGGCACCGACATTTCAACCAAGCCGGGCGCGGCTGAAGTTGAGTTTTGGATTGGCGGCGAGGTGGTTGGGCGAGGAACTCGGTTTGGGTCACCATGGTGACTGGGAGTTGATGGCACGAGGTTTGTCGATCCTTTTTCCCGGTGCGTTGGAGCGACTATTGGAGCGGAGCAGTGTCTGGGCTCCGGGCGAGATCGACGTTACATCTGGTGGCATTAGTGGAGGAGTGTGGAGTCGAGGTGGTGGGGTCGGATTGATCCTTCTCCGACGAACGGCGGTGGAGAAGCCGTCTGGGCCGAGGTCAGGGCTGGTGCCAAGAGAGGCTTTGGGTGCCCATAGTATTTTGTGGGCCTGGGTTTGTGCTCTTTTGGTTTGCTTAAGTAGGGTATGGGTCTTCCTACTTGGGGCTTTGCAACTGGGGTACGAGTAGCCTGATGCTGTTAGGGTTCGCATTTGGGATCCGGGAGATTTTTTATGGACTCTAAATTTATTTGCATGTTGGAATTGCTTATCTGGTTACTTAGGTAGAAGATTGCTCTCTACTCGGTGTATTATTTTGCGTGGAGTAGGCAAGGTCGGTCACACTACCGCCGGTTACCTTGATAGAAGGTTACTCTCTATTCGACGTATCTCTTTGCGTGGAAGTATGGTCGACCATACTATTGGTACCGTCTTACATAGCCTGGATTCTATCCGGTGCGTCATCAAATGCTTAATTGCATCCCTCCGTACTTTTGTTAGGTTTTATTTCCGATGCCTTGTTGCATCTAGTATTGCTCTTGTTATTTTATATTTTGATGTAGTTTCTACATCTTTAAGTTGTAATTTTTCTTATGATTTTTATTAATAAAGTGGTTGACTATTATTCTAAAAAAAAAAAAAAGTTTTAGGTCTAATATGATTATTTACCATATCGACAAAACATGTGTTATTACATTGGTAAAGTGATCGTTTGTTTTGTAAATGGAATCATATTTCAAGTATGGGCTAAATACAGATTACTACCCTGTAGTTTGGGTCCAAGATCAATTCAGTCCCTGAACTTCTAATTTCATCAAAAACACCCCTGCACTTTCAATTTTGATCTAATAGGTCCAATTTGTTAGTTTTCCGACAATTGAGTTATTTAACTTGTTAACGTGGCTCATATATGACCTATATTTTATAAAGTGGTGTCGAGGTGGCTTGCATAGTCAATTTAGGAGTGAGTCCTACTATTAAAAATAATAGTTTTTCAACAAATAATCCAACTATAACTTGAATCCATAACATAATATTAACGAATTGGACCTATTAGATCAAAATTGAAAGTGCAGGGGTGTTTTTGATGAAATTAGAAGTCCAGGGACTGAATTGATTTTGGACCTAAACCACAGGGTAGTAACCAGTATTTAGCCCTTCAAGTATTTATCATAAAAACGATCATAATTACCAATTTACACCTCAATTAATATTGTCATTTATAGTAAAATGCGTTGTCAGACGAGTATTTATCTCATGGATGATGAGATTTACACAAGAAAAGTATTAGTTACAAAATAGAGACCTTTATTACACAATTAAGGACTCGCACCTCATCTACTATATATAAAGTTTAACCACTTTGACAACAATTGGTTGTTACATTAGTAAAATGGTTCTCAAACTTGTAATATAAAAAATTACCATAAATAAGAGCTTGATTACTACTTCTACAACAATTTATTGTCTCATTGGTAAAATGATTCTCAAATTTGTAATTTTGAAGAATTACCACAAATACAACGTTGATTACTACTTTGTACCTCAATTGTCGTAAAATCAGGAAAAAAATGTTGTCAAATAAGTAAATAACTCCTAAAGGACAGTAGTTACAAAATAGACAACCTCATTACAGCATAAAAGACTCATCGCAAATTTACTTAAATATATGAAGTTTTACCAGTATAGTAACACATTCGTTGTTTTATTAGTAAAGTGGTTCTGAAAACTTGTAATAGTGAAGTATTAACACTTATTACAACTAGATTACCACATTTTACAACAATTCGTTGTTTTATTGGTAAAACGGTTCTGAAACTTGTAATAGTGAAATATTAACACTAATTACAACTTGATTACCACTTTTTACCATAATTCGTTTTGTCATCAATTTTATGACTTAGGTTTCCTTTCCCTTTCTTTCTTCTTCCTTCGTCTTCCATAGTTGAAATTCTGTAAACCATATATAACCCCTTAACCTAACCCTATACTCTAAATTTTCTAAAATTTTCCTAAACCGTAACCCCTAACCCCTAAAATTTTATATATTCATTATTAAGATCTTGTCCTGTTTTTCACGATTGAGTTCTTTCATTGCACAGAAAGCTAACCAAGTGGCTGCTAGTTCTGCATGTCTACATAGTTCACTTGTACATTGCATTACGATATATAGTTTAGACTTCTACTACAAAATTCATCTAATTTCGTCTATATTTCATCTAATTTGGTGTCAAAAATTTAACCAAATTTTTGAAAATATACTGTTAGTATATTAACACTAAAATATTCAAAAAAGTTAATGTATGACATACATTAACATACACTGAAGTAAAATCCACCGGTGAAGTGTTGTGCATTGGAAATATGAGTCTTTTTATAAGAGAATATTAATAATATGGATATCTCCATCTATTTTCAATTAATTTGGGGTAGATGTTGTGAGCATATATATATATATATATATATATATATATATTTTATCCAGAGCGAGGCCTCGCTTTGAAATTTCAGAGCGAGGTTAGGGTTTAGGGTCACTTTTTGGTCTCATATCCACATTTCGACCGTTCAGTTTTTAGGTACTAATGTATAGATCATCTATGCAAAATTTCAGCTAAATTGATGATCTTTAAGATATCTAACTCACTTAAACAAGTGGACGAACTGAATCTGTCCAACCTAAACCGTACTAGCTATATATATATATATATATATATATTATCATATTCAATCAAAAGAAACCTTTCTAGGAATCATATTTTACGAAAGCAACTCAAACATATTCGATCTATATACAAAATTCAAATAAATTGAAAATTTCGAGCTCCATAAGAATTGTTAGAGGTTATGAACAATTTGAAATAATAAAAAAATAATAAAACAGAAATAAAAAGATGGCTTTCAGAAAGATTGATTTTGTACATGTGAAGTTACCCAAGAGAAGAAATGAAATGTTATTTCTTTTGTATTCACTGTCATAAAAGAAGAATCGGATTTAAAGAAGAGTAGAATTAGAGGCAAAACAAATGTGACTGATCGAATATGTTCGATCAGGACCATATATGCATTCTTGAGCAAGCTGGGGTCTTGAAAAAGACATCATTAATTCAGGACCATATATGTTTGTGTATATGTTCGATCTCATCAAAATACAGGCAAAACAAATGTGACTGAATTAAAACTAGCTCGCTAGAGCCTCCAATTAACCTTATCATTCTAGAGAGGAGAAAAGCCACACGAAGAAAGAAGTCACAAGGAACCAAGCAATATATATAACTTCATCTATACTCCCAAACCACTCAACTTGGCCTCTTGCAAAGGTCAGTTTCCACTGTCCAAATCGTTTTGGTGAACTTGGAATATGTTGTCTCTATCGTTGTTCTATATATACACATAATTATTAGTAATTAGGAGTACTGTTATATACCAAGAGATCTTCTAATTTTCTTATGTTGCATTTGACATATTACCGGATTGTGACAATTAAACAATACATCTTAAACCAAGTCGACCAATAACAAAGCTTCAAAGTTTTAGCATTACGTACATTATACTTATTTGGTGATAAAACATTATCCTTTAAATCAGTAAGTTAGAGATAATTTCAGACAAAGTTAAAATTAGAATCTATTAATTGTATGTTTCCCTAGCTATTTATATTAAACTCGAGTACTCATTGGTGTTCTAACTACCAATAATTGCTATTGTCAGACACATATGGCTTATTCTACTGCCATTGCTTTAGCAATATGCATTTTCTCTCTTTTTCACAATATAGGAGGGACGCTTAGTGATGGGGGCTGTGACCTTTCTCGAGGACAATGGGTCTATGATCCGTCCTATCCTCTCTACAGTTCCACAGACTGTCCCTTCATTTGGAAGGAGTTTGATTGCCAAAAGAATGGTCGACCAGACAATGAGTACCTCAAGTACAGATGGCAGCCCGCTTCTTGCCAGACACCAAGGTACCAATCCTCTTTTCTCTCTTCATCTTCTCCTATCGTTCTTCGACATGTTTGATGTCTGCCTTCGTCAAGAATTCATCAACCGGCTTCCACACGAGTGTAATGGCCTTCAATGGATACTGTTTTGTCTTGGACTCATGTATAAAAATTAGCAGAGTTAAGAGGGAGGTTAAGAGTTTAAACATTTAAAATTTTGGGACTCGAGGTTGTTGCCGTGATGAGTTTGCTAATTACAAGTTTCACAAGGTTGACTGATTAATTTCTTGATGTAAATATCTTATAAAAATATTTACGTGTAGGTTCAGTGGTAGAAGATTTTTGGAAAGATTTAGAGGGAAGCGCATACTGTTTGTAGGAGACTCACTGAGTATGAATCAATGGCAGTCCCTCACATGCATGCTTTACAAATCAGTGCAAGCCAAATACACCATAAACAGGATTGGAGGCCTCTCCATATTCAGCTTTCCAGTAAGCTAGCTAGCTTTCCTCTCATGCATATGCAGCAAGATCATTGTTGAATATAGAATCACACATCGGAAATTCATAAGTCTCGTGTTTCATAATATCCTCATATAGGAAATTAATTATGTTGCATAAAGTCCAATATCGTCGAAGTAGAAGAATATAAAGGTAATCCAAAAATGATGCAGGAGCTAATTTAGTATAAGTTCGATGCTTTAGCTTTTTGGTCACTTATGGTATCGGACAGCTAATTTGTAGGCATATGATGTTTCGATCATGCTGTCCCGAAATGCATTTCTAGTAGATACAGTGCATATGAGAAATGGGAATGTTCTGATGCTGGACTCAATTGAGAATGGAAGTTACTGGAGAACCTTTGATGTTATCATCTTCAATACATGGCATTGGTGGCTTCATACTGGAAAAAAACAACCGTAAGTATGCATCAATTTTATTTTTGGAGTGATTTGGCACTACACTTTGTATTCCATTTTATGTAAACTAGAGCACAAGTGTTCAATGTTAAATGTGGAATGCCAAAATCACTTTTTCGTCTTTTCCTCTGCTTTGTCAAATCTCTAGAAACTTAGAAGTGGGTGACCAATTCACGCAGGTGGGCTTTTGTTCGTTATGGAGTGAATAATGCACACAAAGACATGAATCGCATGGTGGCGTATGAGAAAGCTCTAAATACATGGGCGAGATGGGTAGACTCAAGTGTGGACACTGATAAAACAAAGATCTTCTTCCAGGGTGTTTCTCCCGATCATGTGAAGTAAGTACTTGTGCAGTTGTGCATATACATGAGAGAAAGAACCTTTATTTTTCTCTGTGTTTGGGTTTCTCAAGATTTAATTATCAGTAGTTTTTCCTTATATAAAGTATTAACTACCATGTAATATCATCTTTTTGCATGACCTTATGATTATATATAGTCCAAGAGAATGGGGTGATGATGCAAACTCAAAGAGTTGTTTGGGAGAAACTGAACCAGTGAAGGGGACACAATATCCAGGAGGTTCACACCCAGGAGAAGTTGTTTTAGAAAGGGTATTGAGAAAAATTTCAAAGCCAGTTCATTTGCTAAACATCACCAGACTTTCACAACTAAGAAAAGACAGTCACCCTTCAGCCTATGGCTTCGGCGGCCACCGTGGCATGGATTGTACCCACTGGTGTGTTCCCGGTGTTCCAGATACTTGGAACCAACTTCTATTTGCAGCACTCTTCCAGGGCTCATGACCTATTCTCTTCTCTTTATAATCTTTGGTGAAAGAATCATCAATTATATCTTTGAAATTGTCATTTAATAACAATGTTTTCCTCTTGAAAGCATTAGCATGCAATTTGTACTTGAATGTGTACATTTGTTGCTTGTAACCACAAAAAAGATTGTAGTTGCAACTACTAGCTAGGAACTAGCTACGGTATAAAGGAAGCCTTCAATCTTCATTGTTATAGGAACTTGTAACCAATCAGATTGGAATCAATGATTCAATGGATCCATATGTATGGAATTTATGACTATACTTCAATAAACATATGAATTTGTTGGTTTAACCAAAAAGCAAGAGAAAATTAGAAAAAAAACCCAAAAAATGAATCTCCTATTAAGAAAAACCCATTCCTATATTTTCTTTTAATCTACACCCATTCACATAATTAAACCTTCCTTATAGGTTTTAAGTCTGTAATTAAGTTTTTTTCACGTTTTTTTAGTTTGACTATTTTACCCTTCTGATTGAATAAGGAAAATATTCCTCAAATATAGCTGTTTTTTTTTTTTTTTTTTGAATTTAAATATGGCATCAATTATAAACACAAATTAGAATTTAATACAATCAATTTATTTTCCCTTATTTAAAAACGATTAATTGCCTTACTTATAGGAAGAGATTTTGATTTGATCTATATATTTGCCATTTTTTAGTAGATATGTTTGTGTAAATATTCCTGTTATTAGATATCTCAACGTGATTAACCGCCTTAATTATAGTATATAACTGATGGCATATTTTAGGAGATATGTTTGTGTAGATATTCCTTATTTAAAAAGATTAATTGCCTTAATTATTGTATATCTCTTCCTTTTAGATTTGATCTATCTATTTGCTATTTTTTAGTAGATATGTTTGTGTAGATATTCCTATTAGATTTCGTAGATTTCTCAACGTGATTAAACATCCTTTTGAGAACTTGTAGAATCTATTGAGAAACAATAAGAGGAAAAAGAAACATGCAATCAAGAACTTGCATGTAGAGTTTATTATACCTATTCAATAGCATAAACCCTGAAAAATCACAAAACAAATACCTCTTCATCAGGAAGACACCCACCTATTGAATAGGTAGCAAACACAATGCTCACCAACCGTGCCAATCAAATAAAGGGACATGCAGTTGAACAAAGGCAACCCACCAACCTATGATTGTGCGATCCATTTATATCACAATCACAATTTGAAATCAAAAACATAATCGCATGATTGTGGAGAAGGTCGCACCTAAACTCTAGGTGGGAGTATTTGTAATAACCTCGATTTTCAATCGAGCAATACTTGGCGGCAGTTTTATTCAATGAAGTATTCATTTCGATTAGGTGGAAAATAAAATTACGTCAAATCTCAATTGTTAATTTCGTAGCAAGGATTAATCAAATTACACTACATTAATCATTGATGTACCTTCTTAATCTGGTTTTATCACAAAGTGTAGTGGCATTACTTTGTTTTAAAGAAAACTTAGGCGTGCTGTGTGTTTCAAATAGGACGAGAAGAAGTGCGACACTAGTTGTTTTATACTCTACATTTACTGATGGTGGTGTACCAGCTCCAGAAGAAAAGAAAGAAAATTGTTTTTCTCTCTCTCTCTCTCCCCCTCTCGGCCGAGACGATCTCAAAACAGAGCAGAGGCTCTCCAAGCTCTCTCTCTCTCCTCAGATCACCTCAAGGCCTCAGACTACATTCCACACCTTCGCCTCGTCCTTGCGCAGCTTTCAGTGGCAGCCTTGCACCGCAACACAGACGGCAGTGGCGGCGGAGGACACGGTTCCGTTTTGAGCTCGTTTTGGTTCGATCTCGATATCTTGAGCTACAGGCCGCCAATTCTCTTGATTTTTGGCTCATTGGACTCGTTTCGACTTGCTGACCAAGCACCAGGAAGGATCGGACCTGGATAGATCGATTTCACGTTCGTCGGAGCTCGAAAATCAACCCTTCGATCGATATATCTCGAGTTACAGATCACCTTTTCCTGTGATTCTTGAACCAATGAGTTCGTCTTGAAGTTATGAAAAATTCTCTAGAAGGTATCGAAGCGTATAGTTGAAGTTTTTACGTCGAATTCAAGCCTCGCCGGTTTCTGCAATTCTTCGCCGGTTTCTGGAAAATTTTCGGTCACCTCGACTGTTTTAGGTAATTTCGACCACTTCCTGTCATTTTCAGCTTACATGATAGTTAGGAAAATTATTAAGCTTGATGAGACGAGGAAGAGCAGCCCGTCCCCGACACCATTGGTGGTGGTCGGCGACGGCTCTGCCACTAACTCCGGCGGAACTTTCCGGCCACCTCCGGGGGTCAAAAATATGGTTTTTGTGCAGTTTTAGATTATATATTTCAATACGATCATTTCGATATATTATACGCAATTTTGGGATATCGTATGATTAAATTATGAATTTTTATGTTTCGATCGATTTCGATCGTTTGATTTGTGATCTGTGGAGATCGGACTGTCCGATGGACTTGTAGTTTTGATATGTTGATCGTATGACTGTCCCGATGACTTTTTGTGGTCATGGGTGAAGATCCGACCGTTGGATCTTCGTATAATTGTGAAATAGTGATCCTAAGGGCGATCTGTGAGGATCCGACCGTTGGATCATCGTTTAATTTCGATCCGACTGTTGGATCGTCGTTTAATTATGTTTCTGAGTTTTTGGCTAAGTTAAGATCATATTGGATTAGGTGATCGACGGATTGATTTGGCGGACGATTCGTGAAATCGTTGTTTGAGCTGTGAAGAAGACGCAGCGGGAATTTAGAGGTGAGTAAACCTCACATGGTTCATATTACGAACCAAAATTACTTTACCGATATCGTAATGGATTGAAAATGTTTTACGGAAATGAATATTTGTTTTAAAATACATGGGCTTGATCTTCTACGGTCCATAAGTAAGTAAAATGTATTTAAACTATAAAAGTGAATTTCTCGGTTTTCACTATGTGTGGTTTATAGTTGGTATTAGTGATCATTCCTGAGTGAATGATTACGTATATATATATATTTATGTGGGATATGTATATTGGTTGACGTGTGATTGGTGTGATGACATGATTGAGAATGGATTGGTTATTATTCAAGCTATTATTCTCGCATTTAATTGTTGAATAATGGAATGTTGATCATGTGGTGTGAAAGCTATTCTATATGTCCGATTTTGGATTTAGGGTCGACGTAGTGACCGGTATGAGGGAATCGGATGCTCTAATCCTAGGTAGATGACGGGCTACGATTGGATGAGTATAATAGATGCCACGACCCTTATCGGGTGACGGGCTAAGTTGAGTATGCGTATCGGGTGTTCTAAACTATGATGATGGACTACGATATTGACAATCATGTCGGATGCCATAACCTAGGCCAGGTGATGGGCTACGATACAGTTAGAGCTCTAGTCTGTCAGTCACCGCATTTGTATAAATACGCTTTCGGGGTTTTGGGAAGAAAGATGTGAGTTTTGATCCCATATTAATTCTTGGTGATTTGGAGTTTATGATTTTGGTGATCGATTGTTGAGATTGTTGGTTGTTTACTTGAGTTAAAAGAATTGTGATTTAATAAATCAACCTTTCATTCTTGTTTACTCATACGGGCTTTCATTCTTGTTTACTCATACGGGCTTTCAGAAAGCTTACCGGGTTTTGTGTTGTTGCAATCCCGGTACACTATTCAAACGGTGTAGCGGATAATCCTGCAGGTCAGGATAATCAGGGAGGAGACCGAGCTGGTTAAGTGTTGCAACATTTACTTTATTTCCTTCTATTGTGAGGTTTGTTATGCTCAATTAGAGCTTTACAATTTTAAATTGTAAGAATGAGTTGTAATAATTAACACGAGGTTTTTTGAGTTTTGGAATTTGAGTGGCGTGTGGTGTAGTTGTTTATGAAAAAAAATCAGAACGTTATTTGACATAGTTGTTTAATTCATGTTTCGGATTTGAATTTGTTATTCAAAATTCGGGGTGTGACAGTATTCTTTAGCCATCAAGAACTTGTAGAATCTATTGAGAAACAATAAGAGGAAAAAGAAACATGCAATCAAGAACTTGTAGAGTCTATTATACCTATTCAATAGCATAAACCTGAAAAATCACAAAACAAATACCTCTTCGTCAGGAGGACACACACCTATTGAATAGGTAGCAAACACAATGCTCATCAACCGTGCCAATCAGATTAAAGGGATATGCAGTTGAACAAAGGTAACCCACCAACCTCTGATTGTGCGATCCATTTATATCACAATCACAATTTGAAATCAAAAACATAATTGCATGATTGTGGAGATATTGATACCGGCTTTGAATGTAGAGATTAGGCTTTTGAATGTGGAGATTACATAACCTCCAACCCAGAGGAAAGCTTTCAATTGTTGGAATCAAGGGTTGAGTAATTCCGGGCAACGTCTATGGGCAGCCGTTTCATGACTTCCATCGGCAACAAGACTGGATTTTAATATTAATCATATTTAATAGGTGAATGAGGAATTTGATAGTGGCAGCTTTAGTAATTCTTAATAACATTGGGTTTTAATATTTATACTATTTAATAAGTTTTTTTATTTTGAATAAATCTAATTAATTGTTTTGGGTGTATATTAAAACACTCTTATGGATGAGTTTATTCTAAAAGGGGTGTGTGAATTTGGGTGTAGAATCGAATTCCTCAAAAAATAAAAATAAAACAATTGTTACTTTTGTAGGTTGTCTGCTGTACTAAAAGTTTCCAAAAATATGCCTAATGTAGTTGATGCAGTTGATGTGTTGAAAGTGTTGTTGAACACCACATTTACTGTTAAAAGAGTGATCTCCTCCTCAACGTACTTGTCCTCGTTGCCTTTCAGGTCCAGACACTAGAATTCAAGCATTATGGTTCTGCAGCTTCTGGTTCTATAGTCAATATACGGGATCTTATCCTAGGTAAAATGGTAATGGATTTTGCTTAATTCTCTACATGTACCTTAATTTATAGATTTTGTTTATTCATGTATGCCAGCATTTGAGTATATATAGTATAAGAGACACTTTCTATTCATAGGCAAACCGTGGCATGAACGAAATGGTGTAGTGCTAGCTTGGTGAGTTGGTGAGACACCACAACTTGAAGTTCTTCTTTTTTTTTTTTTTTGGCTGAAATATAAGATTTTATTAAAGAAAAGATTGAAAAAAAAAAAAAAAAAACAGATCGATAAGGGAGACATGAAAGCCAAAACCTCCTCTAGCAAATTACAGATTGACAAGTAGGCAAATGAAATGGGAAAATTCAAAATTCTATAGTACATACAAGTATCTCATACACACATTTACAAATGTGACAACAAATTTGTTGTCAGACTGGTAATGTTGAGTTCTATTTTGTGTAATCTTAGTTCTAATAATGGTAATTACACCTCTTACGACATTGTTACAAGCTTTTGAACAAATTCGTTGTCAATGTTGTAATTTTTGTTTAACTATATGTGAATAGTGTAAATGAATATGAAACTTTTGTTCTCAATGTTGTAATTTTGATTCAAATAATTGTAATTTTTTGTTCAAATAGATGTAAAATGAGTGTATAAGATACTGGTATGTACCATAGCTTATGAGAGGAGTTGTTCGAAAGAATGAGGTACTATTGGCGTCGTATACTTTTATTCCGGGTAGGATCACATTTCTACATTAAATTGATACAATTAAATCGATATGAGATTGGTCATACTCTCACAGAAGTCAAGGATCAAGATAAATATGATCACTACCGTAGTTTTCATTCGTCCTAGGCATTTGTAGGAGGGATTTCACTTGGTCATTGATTTCAAGCCTAAACTAAACCAGTTAAATTGACAGAGTAATTAATTGATCCTAGAATTATTAGAAACGCATTTTCCACTATTTAAACTCCCCTAGCAGCACTTCAGTTTCAACATTCAAACATGGGTGCTTCCAGTACTGCAATTACTACAGCATTGATCTTCTATCTGTTGCACCAAATTAACACAAGGAAAACTTAGCAACAGCAGTACGTATGAACTTTATAATGGGAAATAGGTTTATATAGGTCCTATGACTCCTATCCACTCTACAATTTAACAGACTGTCCCTTTATTACCAAGGAGTTCAATTGCCAGAACAATAGAAGACCAGACAATGAGTTTCTTAAATACAGATGGCAATACCCACTTCATGCAACGTATACCAGCATATACACTCTTACACTGTTATATATATATCCTTTCTTTACTGATCTTGCAAATTTGTTTGCAATGTGCTCGTCAGTAATGCAGGCGTTTAACAGCGCTTTAATTTGCTAATTAGTGTGATTGGCTCATTTTCCATTTGGGACATAGTACGTACTTATATATCCGGCCAGTGACGTAGTCGGAAACTGAATCAAGGAGGTCAATTATATATAAAGATAACAACTGAACATATATATTTTAGGAAACATATATATGCGCATCAGCGCATGTACCCAAGAAGGTTTGCATGCATGTACTAAATATATGTTCAAATCATGGTTTCACCATATAATCATTTTTATACATATATGTAGGTTCAGCTGCAGAAGTTCTGTAAAAAGCTATAGAGGGAAGCGCATCATTTTTGTAGGAGACTCCTTGAGCTTGAATCAATGCATGGCAATCCCTCACCTTCACAAATCAGTGCCGCAAGCCAATTACAACTTCCAGAAATGGATTCATTTCTGATGGGGGGCGGGTCCTATAAGGCTATAACATAGGCCTAGAAATAATAGCACATGCCACCAGAAATAAGAAGAAAACAACTCATTATAAGCAGCTAAAAAGTGGTAATATTTTCATTATAATGTCAAAAAAAAACTCCTTTACAAAGATGACAAACTCATGCTTAAATAGCATAAGAGTCGAATGAAAATAAGGAAAAGTAATAAATGAAAAATAACAAAAAGAATATCAAATCTATCCAATTAATAATAATAAATATAAGAAATTTAGCATTCACTTGTGACCAGGTTTATTGCTGCCTTGACTTCAGCAGATATTAAAGTCACTTAATTAACTTCCATATGCTTCTGCATCAGACTCCCCTGGTTAGAAAGAATTCGTCCTCGAATTTAAGCCATGGATTAGAGAGAATCCAAACAAAATTTTCCATTATTGCATCCAAATCATGGTCGATCATTTACCTTGCAATTGAAATCGTCCATTCCAAATAAATAAATACTTGGAATATATACCTTCCTAATCTTGACTTCAGAGATTTGGTTTTTGCCAACCCAAATTTACGTGTCATCTGATTGACAATATCAACTAATATCTTGGGAATTTGAAAATTGAAAACATTAAACCCAACAAAATCAACTTTTATTTTGTAGGTAATTCCTCCAAAATCAACACTTGTATTACTCTCATCCAAGATTGAATCTTGCTCATGCCTAGTTCTGGGAAGTCCAGGATTGAAATCCACGTTGGCATGATCACCAATATGACCATGGTTTGAGTTCATATTGTTTGGCTCCAATTTTGCTGCAGCTGGTCAACAGTCTCTTTTCTGCGCGGGCGTGCCAGCACCGTTCGGGTGCGGTCGTCGGGGATGTCCCTTGACCTGACTTCTTTTCAAGCGATTGTGGACGAGGAGAGCACCAACCTCGTCGTGGGATTCTTTGTGCCTCGTGGCGAGGACTTTTGCTGAGCTTCTTGTTAACACAATCGATACTCAATATTGTAGATCGAGTAGAGCGACATCACCGGGAAATGTTGAGATCTTGCTAAAGCGTGACTTTAGCTTGGCTGGGTTGCTAGGGCGTTACCCTTGCTTGGCTGGTTCTGTAACCGTTGTGGTCGCGGCACTACTGTCGGCTCCCGAAGAGACTAGGACCGAAGCACGTTGACAGAGGGTTTGGTGGCACTGAAGGTCGGCTTCTGAGAAGACTAGGACTAGGAGTGTGATCACCGCTAAGAGAAAGAGAAGGAGAGGAGTTGCTCTTAGAGAGGTTTGCTCTAGAGAGAACTTAGATCATCTTAGAGATGTTGTTGTTGAATGTGAATGTGTGTTTTAGAATGAGAGGAGAAGGTGTTTATATAGGGAAGAAAAAGAAGAGTGAAATGATGAGTGGAAGAAAAATAATGAAAGTGGAGTATGAAAGTGATTTGTAAAATATGGAAAAGATAGAGAAATGATGAAATGAAAGCAAAGCATGAAGGTGTAGAAACATGGAAGTGATGATGATCTATTAAAGAGATTGTCTTGAAAAATATATCCAAGGAAAAGAAGAAAAGCATCTAGCTTTCTTCATGTGGGTAGGAAACATGAACATGTGAATATTGAGCTGGTTTTAGGTCAGTTTCTGCCCCTTTATTCCTTCAATTATTTCTCCAGCAAGCATTCCGATTTTGACTATGACCTCTTCATAAAAAATGTTACATTATGAGTGTAGATCACCCTGGCAAAATTTCAGAATTTTTGGTATAGTGGTTGGGCCGAAAACGCTGCTGGACCTCTTACAGGTCCAGTTTTCCAGTTTTGCTTCTGCAAAAGATTGGACTGATTGTTTGAAGGCCTTCCACTCAAAAACATCTCTGGCACTCTTCATAAGAAATTATCCTTGGGCTGTCTAGAATGGATCTGCAGAGTTTCAGCTCATTTCAAGTTCATTTGGTCAGTCTGCCGCCCCTCCTTCCTTGTTTAGCTCGGTTTCTCCTAGCCGAAGTAGGAAAATGTGCTAAAGTTGACTTTTCATGTTTCCATGCTTCCATAGTAGGCTTTATTTAGCCTCTAAATATATATTTCGAGCTTGTCGACAATATATAGCTTGAGCCACTGACATTGGCTCAATTTCTCCAAGACACGCCTTGTCAGGCCAAAATGTTTATTTTGGGTCCAAACATTGCCCCCCAGACCTCGAAGTCAAAGGGTCTTCGTCTTGACTGAAGAGGTCTTGAATCAGCACTGCTCTTATAATGTTGTTGCTCCAAAGCCACTTGTATTGGCTTGACTGATAATACTTGACTGATTCCATATAGGCCTCTAAATAGGCCATAAAGCTTGAATGCCACAATCTGGATTGCCTTTGTTATGAACTGATGCTTCCTTTGCCAACTTTATTGCCCCCCATGGATCTGGCGAAACTTGGGCAGGTTGTAGGAGATCAGAACTTTAGCGTGCCCCCCATGCGAAGGAGACTGCTTTTGATCGCGAATGAGTATCTTTCTCTTCCTTGGTGGTAGCTTCGCCATGTGAATAGCAGCAAGTATCTGCCTTGTTTGCTAGCTCTCTGTTGAGAATGCAACTGCTGCAAAAGAAGCCCAACTCGATGAACCTTTGGCTGCTTCTGAAGAAATGGGCCGCAACCTGGCCCGTGCCAGAGAATGGGCCACTCAGGCCGAAGCTGGTGCCATTGTGGCGGAACTCCGCGTGGAGGAACTTTGCTTGAGATTGAGATTCGCGGGCCAATCTCTGTAGGCCCCCTCGAAAACCGTTCGGTCTCCTCACATGCTGTTAATCCCTTCTTTTCCGAGATTTAAGGCATTAATCACTCGTTGAAAAACAACAGTCGTGAAAAAATAATCTTGTGAAAAGAACAGTTACCTCCTCGAAAACCGTTCGGTTTCCCC
The DNA here is from genome assembly GCF_958449725.1 of Rosa rugosa. Lineage (NCBI taxonomy): Eukaryota > Viridiplantae > Streptophyta > Magnoliopsida > Rosales > Rosaceae > Rosa > Rosa rugosa. The sequence goes on from NC_084820.1 coordinate 41,624,339, forward strand.
ACATGCTATTAATCCTTTCTTTTCCGAGATTTAAGGCATTAATCACTCGTTGAAGTTGTACGGTCGTGAAAAATAATCTCGTGAATAGAACAGTTACTTCCTCGAAAAACCGTTCGGTCTCCTCACATGCTATTAGTCCCTTTTTTCCCGAGATTTGGAATCACTAATCTCGATTTACTGACATCGGTTTGACTCTTTAACCATCCATCCAAGGGTGGGGATTTTCCTGAAGTCCCTTTAAATAGTTGTATTTTGGGCAAGGAATACTCACAACAAATTTTCTGAAACATTCAAGAAATGGCCTTTCAATCCTTGCTTCTTTTTCTCCTTCTTCACAAATCTTCCCCTCATGAAATGACCTTTAGCCTCTAAATTTTAGGCTTTATGGCGTAATCTTAAGCCTGGGTTAGGCCTCATGGCGTAATCTTAGGCAACCCCTTGTTTCGTCCTTCTGGAGTTCTGCAACAAAAATGCCAGGCTTCAGATTGGTTTAGAAACACGAGGGGGCTCCAAGTGTGGGATCTCCGGTCATGTAAGATCATTTTTTGAGAAAATCCCATACGCGGAGCGAAACGGGGAGAGGGAGGACGGCCACTCTGAGGTTCATCTTTCCTCCTCTGTTTCCTTTCTTCTGGACCTGGCCCGTGTTGTGCCCTCCAGATGGAAGGGGCTTTGGTTCTCACCTCCTTTTCCCCCTTTCTCTTCTTGATAGAATCTTGGAGGGATGAGAAGGGATGGACTCTTTGAAGGAATGGGTTCAAGCTACAGAATGGCTGTTCCTGTACTTCACGTCCAGCTAATGGTGGTTACCAAGGCTAGAGGGGGTGCAGAGACTCAAGCTGATATTTGGTTCCTTCACTCTCTGCCCCTCCAGGAGATAATGGCGCGGCTCAACCCGGCGTTGGATTCCATAGCTGCTTCCAATTGAGGGGGCTTGGAGGCTCCATTTTCTTTTACTGGAGTCTCCCCTTCTCATGAATAATGGTGTTGGCCAAGCCTATGTTGTATTCCTCTACCGCTTCCATGTAAAGGGGCGAGGGGGCTCCGTTACTCCTCTTTTTCCTTCCCTGAAGTCTGCCCCTCCTTGAGATAATGGCGCGGCTCAACCCGACGTTGGATTCCATAGCTGCTTCCACTTGAGAAAAGATTTAGAAGATAATCCGAAGATTCTTGTTTTGTATTCTAGCCACTTTTGGCTTTGTAATGAATGTATTGCTTTTGGCCGCAAAGCCACTTTATGAATACAATAATATTTTCTTATCCTGATATCCAAATATCCGTGAGAAGCCAATAATTGTGTCTCGCAAGGCCCCAAATATAGGCCCCCATAGTTGTATATTGAAAATAATATGAACTTTTAAAATATGCTTCGCGTCAAAAAGAGCCTCGTGGCGAGGTTTTTGAGGACATATGTATCTTTTGGATCCACTTGCTGGCTCCCAACTCAAAACTCTTAGCGACAATAACTCCTTCTTTTCCGAGATTTAAGGCACTAATCACTCGTTGAAAAACAACAGTCATGAAAAATAATCTCGTGAAAAGAACAGTTACCTCCTCGGAAACCGTTCGGTTCCCTCGTGCCAATAATCCATTCTTTTCCGAGATTTAAGGCAACTTTAATCACGCTTTACTGACATCGGTTTGACTCTTTAACCATCCAGCAGGTGGAAATGCTTTTCCGAGACTATCGGCCAAGGGTGGAGATTTGCATGCCCTGTTCCTATAAATAGGTGCATTATGGGGATGGGAACGTTCACGCCAAAAAAAAAACTTTTCTTTGAGTTTCAGATCCTCAACAATACCCTTCCTTTTTTACGAACATCTCTCTGTCAATTTCAGTCCTTCTCTCACAGATCTTCAGTCCTTCCCAATAATTCTAACAGAAATCTTTCTTAATTACTTGTCATTACCATTCTTCAATTCTCGCATTCTCTCAACCCTTCACCAATGGAACCACAAACCCAGCAACCAACCGAGGATGGAGGAAGCAACAAAGCAGCCGGGAGTAGTGCTAACATGCTTTGTAGGCGGAACAGGTGGAATCGCACTACAGATCAGATAAGAATCCTCAAGGAGCTTTTCTACAATAAGGGAGTTAGGTCCCCAACTTTAGAGCAGATTCAGAGGATCTGTCTCCAGCTGAAATGGTACGGCCAGATCGAGTTCAAGAACGTCTACTTTTGGTTCGTGAACCAAAGGGCTCGGGAGAAGCGGAAGAAGAGGTCCACTTCGGATGTTCATGTGCCCATGCAAATATCAGGGCTTGTTGGTGATGACAATGGTACCAATTGGAAACCTGAGGATCAGTATATTAACTTCGAATCTTCTGCATCTGCTTCTGCTTCTTCAGCTGGTGTGATTGCTTTTAACGGGCAGAAGGGGAACTATGGTGGTTATGGATCTATGAACATGGAGATTGAAACCCTTCCTCTGTTCCCAATGCATGGTGAGGACATCTTTGGTAACATGAAGACTACTTCCGATGGAGGTGGCGGTCACGGTGGTGGCTCTCACATTTCCCTTGAGCTCAGCCTTTCCTGCGAGGGCAAAGCTGAAAAAAAAAATTTCCGGAGCCGCTGACTCGGCTTAGTATTGTATAGTGTTGCCCCCTAGTGTTGATAGGCAAAGCGAAGAAACGATTATGGGCCTCAAAAACAGGCCTTCATGAATGGGCTTCGCGAGTGTAGGAACACTAGAATTTCCCACGAAGGCTTATGCGAAGAGACTGGCTAATAAATTAATCCCTCAGTGTTTTGACTCCTCAGTAATTATGGATTGCACTAATTTTTTATTTATTTATTTATTTATTATTATTTTTTTATTGGATTTTTTTTTTTTTATAAGTAGTTGAATTCAATAAGACAATGTGAATCAAGGTTTAGACATGCGGCCCAAGTATAGTCGCCTAGACACAAATTTTCTTTCAAATCCTTTGGGCAACCTTACTGAAATGGCCAGGTGGGGGAGGGCGAACAAGAGAGGCAGAATCCATTTTGGCATGAGCTACTCCTACATAGTGGTTTAGGCCCATTTGCACGCACTTCTGGATTCAAGAACCTGTCATGAACGTTGTCCCCTTTCTAGACACCATTTCACATAGGCTATACTTACTAAGATAAGAAAGGTCATAAGTGTGAAGACAGTTCAACAAGTGTTAATAAAAGCCGCCCTTAACCTTAAGGGACCTGAACTAGGCACCAATAAGGAGTTTAGGCCAATATTAACAAAAGAGACTTCACCTATTCTGTTATGATTCACAACCCCTTACCAAATTCACTAGAAACGAAAAAATTAACAGAAAATTAAAAGCAAAGAAAGAAAGAAGCTAGCATCACCATGTTTGGCTAACCTCTAGAAGACCACGGGGGAGGCCATCTATGCTTCATTCCAAGCTCTGATGTATCAAAATTTGTAGGGTAAAAATCCCTCCTGTGAGAGCTTGTAGGAAAAGAACAAAGATACTTCTCGTCGAAGAATTGGAAGCAATTTGGCTCGTAGGAGGAGTAATCTTGCCTCCCAAGTATCTTTGTTGGCATAGAATTAGCCACAGATTGGCCATTATAGACGACCACTTGTTGGTTTGAATTCTCATGATCAAGAGCCTCAAAAACAACAATTAGGTCGCCTAGATCATATTTAATCACCGCTTGGCTATTAGAATTTTTAAGAAATTCCTTTTGGTGATCAACAGAATGAAAATGGGCTCCATCTTGCCCCCCATGCATCTGATCAGTAGCCACGTATTTGGCTTGATCAGTGGAGAAATCAGATATTTGTTCAGCGACAATTGTATTGTCAGAAGAACAATCTTGTTGATGACCTTTTCCATGCACAGCCTCTGTGTAAGGCTGTGACTTACCAGTGAGACCCTTAGGTTGATTGCCACCTATAGGCAAGTTAGTCTCAGAAACGACCTCTTCGCGAGCAGGTTCTTGAAGTTCCAATTCGCCTTGATGCGAACTGACTTGAGTAGCCAAGCTGGAACCTTCTTTGCGCAAGGTCGCGAACTCCGATGAGGTCTGTTTGTGCTGGGTCACAACGACATTCATCGGCTGCTGGTGGTTTTCTTGGGCTGGTTGGGTCACGTCGGCCAGCTGCTCCCAAGTCTGCCACGGATCTTGTTGGGCTGATTGGAAAAGTTCATCCATCCTCTTCTGCTGCGCCGCCAGGACCTTTTTCAAATTCGTATAATACGAAGCAGTGTTCTGTTGAAAGATAGCAAGTCGCTCCTCTATGCTCGCATTCTCCGGAATGGGAATGGGCACATAGCCTTCTATCGTCGCCATGACTTCAGGAATTTCTTTTGGTAAAGATTTTCCTCTGGCATCCCAATGATGGTGAACACAAAAAGACTCTGATGTAGTCCCACCGGGTGTGCCAAAATGTTTGTTTTGAAGCCCGGTGGTTGAATGTGCTTCAAGAAAAAGAAATTCTAACCTTGTCCCACTGGGCGTGCCAAAATGTTTGGCTCCAATTTTGCTGCAGCTGGTCAACAGTCTCTTTTCTGCGCGGGCGTGCCAGCACCGTTCGGGTGCGGTCGTCGGGGATGTCCCTTGACCTGACTTCTTTTCAAGCGATTGTGGACGAGGAGAGCACCAACCTCGTCGTGGGATTCTTTGTGCCTCGTGGCGAGGACTTTTGCTGAGCTTCTTGTTAACACAATCGATACTCAATATTGTAGATCGAGCAGAGCGACATCACCGGGAAATGTTGAGATCTTGCTAAAGCGTGACTTTAGCTTGGCTGGGTTGCTAGGGCGTTACCCTTGCTTGGCTGGTTCTGTAACCGTTGTGGTCGCGGCACTACCGTTGGCTCCCGAGGAGACTAGGACCGAAGCACGTTGACAGAGGGTTTGGTGGCACTGAAGGTCGGCTTCTGAGAAGACTAGGACTAGGAGTGTGATCACCGCTAAGAGAAAGAGAAGGAGAGGAGTTGCTCTTAGAGAGGTTTGCTCTAGAGAGAACTTAGATCATCTTAGAGATGTTGTTGTTGAATGTGAATGTGTGTTTTAGAATGAGAGGAGAAGGTGTTTATATAGGGAAGAAAAAGAAGAGTGAAATGATGAGTGGAAGAAAAATAATGAAAGTGGAGTATGAAAGTGATTTGTAAAATATGGAAAAGATAGAGAAATGATGAAATGAAAGCAAAGCATGAAGGTGTAGAAACATGGAAGTGATGATGATCTATTAAAGAGATTGTCTTGAAAAATATATCCAAGGAAAAGAAGAAAAGCATCTAGCTTTCTTCATGTGGGTAGGAAACATGAACATGTGAATATTGAGCTGGTTTTAGGTCAGTTTCTGCCCCTTTATTCCTTCAATTATTTCTCCAGCAAGCATTCCGATTTTGACTATGACCTCTTCATAAAAAATGTTACATTATGAGTGTAGATCACCCTGGCAAAATTTCAGAATTTTTGGTATAGTGGTTGGGCCGAAAACGCTGCTGGACCTCTTACAGGTCCAGTTTTCCAGTTTTGCTTCTGCAAAAGATTGGACTGATTGTTTGAAGGCCTTCCACTCAAAAACATTTCTAGCACTCTTCATAAGAAATTATCCTTGGGCTGTCTAGAATGGATCTGCAGAGTTTCAGCTCATTTCAAGTTCATTTGGTCAGTCTGCCGCCCCTCCTTCCTTGTTTAGCACGGTTTCTCCTAGCCGAAGTAGGAAAATGTGCTAAAGTTGACTTTTCATGTTTCCATGCTTCCATAGTAGGCTTTATTTAGCCTCTAAATATATATTTCGAGCTTGTCGACAATATATAGCTTAAGCCACTGACATTGGCTCAATTTCTCCAAGACACGCCTTGTCAGGCCAAAATGTTTATTTTGGGTCCAAACACATATCATCGATCAATCCTCTTACCCATATCAAGTTTGTCAATACTCATACACGGGTAAAGGTCTTCCACTTCAATTGATGATACAGTAGATTCAACGACTTGGATAATTGGATCAATTTCTTGCATGTACATATAGTAATATTTCCTACTGCTTGCTCAAACTCTTTATCAATAATATTGCTACCATGTCCATCAATATTACTTTCTTTTCCCATCACAAATTTGATCATCACAATTATCACAACAAGCCTCACAAAAACAATCATAGATCAGTGGCAAACCAAAATCCACAAAACCATCTCTTTTTTCTTTTTCCAAAATGTTATTAATTGAAAAATTAAAGATAGTATTTGAACCTTCATAGTCGAAACTAACTGGTTCCACCCTTTTGTCCGATTCACACAACGGAGCACAATGATGAAAAGGGCCAACGTCTCCCTCCCTGTTGATACCCTCACCATCTTGGCATGAGGTTTTGATGCAAGTGACACGTTGATAAACGTCTCTCTCCCCATCGCAACTCTTACCTCCTTGGCGTCAAGTTTCGATACTATTGGTTATGCAAGTTGTTGAATCATCATATTGATTTCCTCCATATATATTGTTGCTATAACGACCCTCCATTTGAGAACCTCTCCGATCAAGCCTACTTCGAGCCATGAAATCCACCACGGTCTCACCAAAGCATTGATACTAAATTGATGAGGGACGGGTCCTAAAACATAGGCCTAGAATTAATAGCACACATCACCAATTAAAACACAACTCATTATATATAGGCAGCTATATTTTCACTATAATGTCAAAAAAGCTCCCTTACAAAGATGGCAAACTCTTGTTTAAATAGCATAAAAGAGTCGAATCAAAATAAGGAAAAGTAAAAATAAAATAAAAAGAATATCAAATCTACCCAATTAATAATAATAAAAATACCACTAAATCTATGCAATTACAAATAAAAATGGGCTAAATACAAATTACTACCCTGTGGTTTAGGTCCAAAATCAATTCAGTCCCTGAACTTCTAATTTCATCAAAAAAACCCCTGCACTTTCAATTTTGATCTAATAGGTCCAATTTGTTAGTTTTCTGACAATTGAGTTATTTAACTTGTTAATGTGGCTCATATATAGCCTATGTTTTATGATGTGGTGTCGAGGTGGTCTGCATAGTCAATTTAGGAGTGAGTCCTACAATTAAAAATAATTAGTTTTTCAACAAATAATCGAACTATAACTTGAACCCATAACAGAATATTAACGAATTGGACCTATTAGATCAAAATTGAAAGTGCAGGGGTGTTTTTGATGAAATTAGAAGTCCAGGGACTGAATTGATTTTGGACCTAAACCACAGGGTACTAACTAGTATTTAGCCCAATAAAAATATGAAAAGTGTTGTAGAGAAACTGAAATTGAGAGAAATTCGCTGTGTATTCTTATTGATAATAGGGGCCTCTTTATATAGAGGATTACAATGCATAGAATCTTAATCATACAAGGAAAGTAATCGTACATTGAATAGGAATCTAGATCCTTCTAATTTAACCCTATTACCACTAGGTCAAGTAACCTAGGGTTTGGGCCAAACACAAATTAGGGTTTACTTGAACACTCCCCCTTGTGTTGCCCAAACGCGGTGATTCTCTTGTTGCCTCGTTAAAAACCTTGCCGAGTAACAAAAACCCAGTGGGACAAAAATAACCTCGGTCGAAGGGGAAAAAGAGCACAACACACCCTTCACGTTTCGAGACGAACACGTAGACATCTCCCCCTGATGTCTGCGCCTCCCCCTGATGACTACGATCATGGGAGTTCAAATAATTTCTGCAAGCCAATTCTTGCCACATGTTTCTCGAACGTGGATTTGGGCAATGACTTAGTAAACAAGTCTGCCACATTGTCCTCAGATCGAACCTGGTTCACTTTGATCTTGAGGAGCTTCTGTTGTTGCTGATTGTAGAAGAATTTAGGCGATATGTGCTTGGTATTGTCGCCTTTGATGTAGCCTTGCTTCATTTGTTCAATGCAAGCAGCATTATCCTCATAAATGCTTGTTGGTTCATCTGTGGTAGACTTCAAACCACAATTTCTTCTAACATGCGTAACTATGGACTGAAGCCATATACATTCACGAACTGCTTCGTGAAGAGCAATAATCTCTGCATGATTCAAAGAGGTAGCGACTAAGGTCTGCTTTGTAGACCTCCAAGATATCGCGGTCTTTCCCATGGTGAAAACATAACCAGTTTGGGAGCGACCTTTGTGTGGGTCAGAGAGGTACCCAGCATCAGCAAAACCTTCCAAAACACTTATATCGTTTTGGGATGGGGAGAGGGAACGCAATCCACCATGTGTGGCGTCCCTGGCACTTGATGGGTCCGAATCCATCTTCTCTCTGTAGGGATAGAACAAGCCCATATCGATCGTACCACTTAGGTATCGAAAGATATCTTTAACACCAGTCCAATGGCGACGTGTTGGTGCAGAGCTATATCTAGCTAGCAAGTTCACAACGAATGAGATATCCGGTTTTGTGCATTGTGCTAAGTACAATAATGCGCCTATTGCACTTAGGTAGGGCACTTCTGCCTCTAGCACTTCTTCATCATCATCTTTTGGACGAAATTGATCCTTCCTTGGATCAAGACTACGGACGACCATTGGGGTGCTTGAAGGCTTAATCTTGTCAGTGTTGAAACGCCTAAGCATCTTTTGGGTATAAGCTGATTGATGAATCAGGATACCATCTCTACGGTGCTCAAGTTCTAAACCGAGGCAAAACCGTGTTTTCCCAAGATCTTTCATCTCAAACTCGGATTTCAAGTGTTCAGCGGTTTCCCGTAACTCTTTAAGGGTGCCAATTATGTTCATGTCATAGACATAAACCGCTACTATTGCAAATCCGGAACTTGTCCTTTTTATGAACACACATGAGCATAGTTCATTGTTGACATATCCCTTTCCAATCAAGTAGTCACTTAGACGGTTATACCACATCCGTCCGGATTGTTTCAATCCATATAGTGAGCGTTTCAATCTAATCGCAAACGCGCTCCATGGTTTAGAGCCACTTGATTTGGGTAACTGAATTCCGTCTGGAATCTTCATGTATATCTCTGTATCTAGATCCCCATATAGATACGCAATAACCACATCTATAAGCTGCATGTTCAGTTTTTCGGAAACTACCAAACTGACAAGGTAGCGGAACGTTATGAGTTCCATTACGGGAGAATAGGTCTCCTCGTAGTCGATTCCAGGGCGTTGTGAGAAACCTTGCGCCACAAGGTGAGCTCTGTACCTTACAATCTCGTTTTTCTCATTACGCTTTCTAACGAATACCCATTTGTGACCAACTGGTTTGGTGTTGGGCGGTATTGGCACAACTGGTTTGGTGTTGGGCAGTATTGGCACAACTGGTCCGAATACCTTTCTTTTCGCTAGAGAATCAAGTTCTGCCTGGATCGCATCTTTCCACTTTGGCCAATCAGCTCTACGTTGGCATTCATCAATGGAGTGTGGTTCGATGTCATCGGTCTCAATAATCTCATGCGCCACTGAATACGCGAATACATCATCAATGATGATGGAGTTTCTTTCCCACGTCCCATGTACACTAGTGTAATTAACAGAGATCTCTACGTTCTCAGGGATAGGTTCTGACATTGAGGCGTCCCCCAATGATGTCTCTTGGACATAACCATAATCCGGAATATTCTCATCGGACAGATTTTGAGTATCGATGATCAAAGGATTTGTTTGTGCCTCATTCGCTCTCTTTCTAGGGCGAGTATCCTTCGAACCAATCGGTCTACCGCGCTTTCTTGCGGGACCTGCTGCCATAGATGCCGCATCATTGCCATGTTGGGCAATGGCGCCATCTCCTGGTGTGACAGGAGAGGCGTGATGTCCAGTATTTGGGACATCGATCCTTGCAGGCACGTTTGCAGCAGGTATGTGTGATCTCGTCACTTTGGCAACATCAGAAAACGCATCAGGTAGAGTGTCTGCTACGTTCTGGAGCTCGATTATTCTTCGCACTTCAAGTTCGGACTGTGCGGTACGGGGATCGAGATGAGACATAGTGGGGACAGACCACGACAATTCCTGTCGTTCCTGTTGAACATATGTGTTCTTATCTCCCCCTAACGATGGGAAGACTGTCTCATCAAAGTGACAATCCGCAAATCTAGCGGTAAAGAGATCGCCTGTCAAGGGTTCAAGGTAACGGACGATCGTTGGAGATTCATATCCAACATAAATGCCCATTCGTCGTTGTGGACCCATCTTAGTTCGCTGTGGTGGTGTAATAGGCACATAAATGGCACACCCAAAAATGCGTAAGTGCGAGATATCAGGCTCGTACCCAGTCACTAGCTGTAACGCAGAGTAAGATTGGGTTGCAGTGGGTCGTAGACGAATTAGTGTCGATGCATGCAATATTGCATATCCCCAAGCAGAAACAGGGAGATTGGTGCGCATAACCAATGTCCAGGCTATCATCTGTAGTCGTTTGATAGCGGCTTCTGCGAGACCATTTTGGGTATGAACATGGGGAACTGGATGTTCTACATCAATCCCCAGTGACATGCAATAGTCGTCGAATGTTTTCGAAGTAAACTCCCCAGCATTATCAAGTCGAATTGACTTAATAAGATGGTCAGGGTAGTGAGCCCGTAGACGGATAATCTGGGCGAGGAGTTTAGCATAAGCAGCATTTCGAGTGGACAATAGTGCAACATGTGACCAGCGTGTCGACGCATCAACCAATACCATAAAGTATGTAAAAGGTCCGCATGATGGTTGAATTGGTCCACAGATATCCCCTTGGATTCTCTGTAAGAACGAAATGAGTATTTTGGGATCCTTTGCGTAGGACGGTCTCGGTCCTAATTTCCCGAATGAACAGGTTTTGCAGAAAGAGTGAGGAGCCTTAGAAGCAACCAATGAGGATTTTGGTTGGGCCTGAGCGTCTGTAGCGTTATTAGAAGCAAAATGTGTGACTACATCTCCCATCATGGTGTTGGAGCCATGGGAATTGTGTATGGCATCATGGCCATTGGGAGGAACAACCATGGCGTCATACTCATGGTTGGCGCTATTGATGGCGTCTCACATGGGACTTGGGCGGCCCTATGGCGCCCCAAGACGGCTGCAGCGCCAGATGCTGCAATTGTTGCGGTCTTGCTAAGTCTTGTGATCAATTTTCGATTCTTGCTTCTTCTCACTCTGAAGAATGGATGTCCGTGTGAAGTCTTTAGTATACGGAGTATCATATCACGACCATGATGTCCTAGTCGGTCATGCCAAAGTCAATATGTGTCTGAATCCAAGAGATCTTCTCTTATGACATTGTTGGATTCAATAGGTCGAATTGTAGTGACATAAAGTCCACTAGATTGACACATAAGCTTCTCTAAGATGCGCTTTCTTCCGCAATCATTAGAGGTAATGCAAAGGAATTCTATTCCGTTCTCACTATGCGTTTCCGCATGGAATCCGTTGGCTCTTATATCTTTAAAGCTCAATAAGGTCCGATTTGCCTTAGGAGTGTAGAGAGCTTCAGTGACTTTAATCAAGGTGCCATTGGGCAAAAGGAATTGGGCCATTCCATGTCCTTGAACTAAACCTGATGGCCCAGCCATCGTAGTCACAGGTGAAAATGTAGGCAACATCTCCAAGAATAATTGCCTATGTCGTAGAATGGTGTGCGTAGTCGCACTATCCGCAAGACATTGAAGTTCATCCATTCCTTGAAAAGAAAAGCTCGTAATTAAAAAGGATTCATAAAGAAAAGAACTCAACTTTTATTAATAAGCCTAACGGAATTACATCATCGTTTCTTTAACCAATATGGCAATTGCCTACATCTCTTGGAAAATAAAAAGACTTAATCAAAATCACCAGTTTCTGGGTCTTGATCCTTGTAGTCTTCCACCCTTAGATCGAGATCACCATCTTGATCTTCTTGTTCCATGTAATTTGCCTCCCTTGCTTCATGATACATCTTGTATGCGTTTGCAACGTTCTGGGATGCAGTACACTTCTTTGCCCAATGTCCACTTGATCCACATCTGAGACAAACATCATTATGGTCAGGTTCCCTTGATCGAGGCGCTCTGGGAGCATTTTGAGGACGGTTATTGCCTTTGGTGGCGTTACCACCATAACCGGAGGCTTGGCCTCTCTCTCTCTTCACACGTTTACCTCCACGGTATCGTGCACGCCTATCTTGGCGGTTTCCTTCCTCTTTAGGGCGAGAATATGGACCAGAACGTCCAGAATTATCCCTACACTTAGGGTTTCGCTCCTTGCGTCCTCCCTTGGAGGCGCGACTATAATCAGACTCCGGATTTGACTTGGTTCCCACGGGTCTGGAGTTATAGTTCTTCACAAGTATGTTGTCGTGCTTTTCAGCTACATTTAAGGCATCAATTAGCTCATGAAATCTTGTGATGCGTCTAGCATTGACATCAATCCGATAGTTTTTGGCTATCATCAATGCAGAGACGGGGAAGGTGGAGAGAGTCTTTTCGATCATCATCGTATCAGTGATGTTCTGTCCACAGAATTCCATCATAGACTTGATACGAAGTGCTTCTGAATTGTAGTCAAGTACAGACTTGAAATCACAGAAGCGGAGGCTATGCCATCTCACTTCTAAGTCTGGAAGCAGAGAATCACGGACGTTGCCAAAACGCTGCTCGATTTCTACCCATAGTCTTTTTGGGTCTTCCTCATTGAGGTACTCATTTTGGAGCGCGTCATTCATGTGCCTTCTCATGAGAATGATGGTTTTAGCTTCATTCGCCTCTCTCGTAGCTCTATTTGCTTCAAAAACAGTAGCTTGTTGAGGAGTACGCACGTCCTGACTTGGCTCTTGGATCGTACTCAGGATCCCATCAGCCTTAAGATGCTGGCGCACATCACGGACCCACTTGTGGTATCCAGCGCCTGTTGTCTCTAGTGGAGCGAAGCTCAACTTGTTCAGGTTACTCATCCTGAAAAACAACAAGAAAATAGGGTTAGTTTCGGAGTGAAGAAGGCTACCACGAAAAACTATAAAATTTCTGGTCGTAGTCGCTTCCAAGAAATTAGGGATTTTCTGAGCGTAGTCGCTTCCAAGAAAATCCGATTCCAAGAAGGGTTTTTGGATTAGATCGAAACAACGATGTATGTGGTCGATCGTTTTCTTCTCAACAAACTCTAAGTTTGGAGGACTCTACAAGCTCCAAGCTTGGAGTGAGCACGAACCCCCACAGTTCGGCTATTGGTCTCCCCTATGAAGAAGAAAGGGGGGTAGAAGAAGGGATGCTGGAAGTCCCCGAGAAAAGAAGAAGAAATTGAAAAACTTCAAAAACAGGAACTTTTAGAAAAGTTTACCTTGAAAAATAGCCAGAAATCTTGACCGGAAAAGTTGTTGGCTGGGCAGTGCAGGGATACTGCAGGGTCGCTGCGAGGATACCGCGAGGTCGCTGCAGGGGAAGCTGCGGGGTCGCTGCGGAGATGCCGCAAGGACTGAGGAGATACCGCGAGGGTGCGGTGTGCGCTTGCGGGGAGCAGCGAGCGCAGGTGCGCGTAGGAGCTGCGAGGGATTTATTGTTTTGGTTTTTAAGGCTAGGGTTAAAGCTCGTGCTGATAACGTGTTGTAGAGAAATTGAAATTGAGAGAAATTCGCTGTGTATTCTTATTGATAATAGAGGCCTCTTTATATAGAGGATTACAATGCATAGAATCTTTATCATACAAGGAAAGTAATCGTACATTGAATAGGAATCTAGATCCTTCTAATTTAACCCTATTACCACTAGGTCAAGTAACCTAGGGTTTGGGCCAAACACAAATTAGGGTTTACTTGAACAAAAAGGAATTTAGCATTCATTTGTGACCAAGTTTATTGCTGCCTTTACTTCAGCAGATATTAAAGTCACTTAATTAACTTCCATACGCTCCTGCATCACTTTCCACTTTCTACTTCCCAGTTAGCTTTTCGCTCTATCATTCACTCATTTACTCGTAATAGCTAGATTTTTTGTGCTATAGTTAGGCCTTGATCAAAGGCTTATTCCCGGTCTAGGTTTTTGCGAAGTTCTGCTCGTCCGGCGGCGCTCACGGTGGGTGAGGGTCTGCCTCACTGCCGATGGGCTGCTGCCGGACGGGAGTTTGGATGCTATTTGCTCAGGGAGATCTAGAGAGAGGCTTTGAAACTCAAGGTTTTGGAGGGGAGGAGGTGGTGAGTTCCAGACGGGATCTCTGGATGTGACTTCGTTGTGCAAGGATGGCAGCCTTCGGCATGGCTCTGCAGATCTGAGTGGCAGCGGGGTCTGAAGGGATGAGCGGCAGCAGTTCTAAGGAGCTGTGCAGCGGTGCAGACCGAGATGATTCGGCAGCGGCTTTCGGAGGTGTGGTAGTGAGGTGGTGCGTTGTATACCAGGTCGGGCCGGCGCAGTTTTGAACGGGGAGGTGAGTCGGCGCGGCAAGATAGGACGGATTGCTGGTGGCGGGTGGTGCTGCACGGGCAGACGCGTGAAGATGATGACCGGTTGGGCCTTGCTCCAAATCATGCTGGGCCTTAGGGCTTTGGGTCTCTCCTTTTTGAGCTACCCTATTGGGCCTCTATGTTGGGCTAGGGCTTTGCTCTTGGCCCAAATCTATGTTTTTAGCTTTTTGTCTAATTACAATAAGTTCCCTTATATTAGGAACCTAACGAGTGTCTTTGTTTTAGTTTGTCTATTTGCTATGTTTTTTCATAGCTTATAGGCTCGCTGTTATGCGAGCGATAAGTTCTAATATAGTTGGTCTATCCTATGTATCACTGTGGCTCCTCCACGAAGTCTTGTCTGGCCATTGGTATTTGTCAGCGGATGGGTATGTAATGACCTTCTTGGCATGCGCTATTATCAATGGAATTACCATTATTTCAAAAAAAAAAAAAAAGCTAGATTTCTAAATTAATGTCTTTTATAACAAGATGCTAATTTGCTGTAACATTGTGGTTATTTGATATTACGGTCGTGCTGTCTCGCAATGCCTATCTAGTAGATATTGTGCACGAGAAATATGGGCGTGTTCTAAGCCTTGACTCAATTCAACGTGGACTTTTTGGAAGGATTTTGATATCTTTGTTTTCGATACATGGCATTGGGGTGAATCCTAGTGCCTTAATCATTTTAGAGGTGAATTCTTGCATAGATAAATAATTTTTCGAGAGGCCTGAGAATAATTTCTACCATTCTAGAGTTCATTAAATAGTTATGGCTGGTCAAGCAGTTAATCAAGATGAAATGAATAATGAGATCTAGCAAGCCATTGCCAAGAAAAATAGAAAACTTAATATCTCTCAGAGAAGAAAAACAGAGCAGGCTCAAATTCTCACTCAAGGTTAAAATCAAGTCTAATACGCATCCTAACATGCATCAATCAATTTCCAATCATCACACTAATCTAACCATCAATTGCAATAATACTCTAAGCATGATAATCATGACAATCCATTAGCAACTACTTGAAATTTAAAACTAATACATGCTTAGTATCCTCTTGTAACCATAACATTTTTCCGTAAAATTCAGTTTCATCATTGTCTTTGGAATATTCCTAAGACACAAAGAAAATAAACCTAATTAGACTTTTTTGTTTTTGTTTTTCCAAATAAAAGACAAAAGATTAACAACCTAAAAGTAGCAAAAGTTACAATTTCCTTCCCTCCACTAACATTGCCCTCAATGTTTGACCAATGTTCACATGCAATGAATAGAACTAAGTATAGAAAGAGAGAGAGAAGAAAACAACAAAAACAAATATAGTTAAGAAGAGTAGAGAATGCTCCATCTTGTAGACCTTCTAATGCAGACGACCTTTAGAGAATAACCGATGACACCAACCTTAAGGCAATTAAGCCTTGACTTCCTCACGTAAGCTCTAATTCGAAGATGCTCCAATAATGCTCCATTGTGCTGTAAACATTCGGGAATAAAATTGTTGCAAAACTAAATTTCAGCAAAAACTTTGCAGACGACCTTTCTGATCGAGACATTATTAAATTAGTTAAATACTTAAAAAATGATCATTATGTAAGAAAACGAATATTGAATTCTTCAAATCTTTTTTACACTGATATGGATTAATATGGAATTCTTTATCCAAACAATATGGAATTCTTCATATATATATATATATTTTTACATAGTAAGAATTCTTCAAATCTTCATAATTCATAAATTAATATTTAATTCTTTTTCGTAAGTAAAAAAGAATAAAATTTGATATTAAAAAAAAACAGAAAAAAGAAAAAGGAACAAAAAAAAAATGGCAAACACGTGCATCGCAGTCATAAATCAAGAGGTGCCCTCCCAAGAGGAGGATCATGGGAAATTGAGAAGCACAATCCTCACTTCTTAACTGCTCACCAAACGCGTCGCTATTGTAGACACGCCTACCAGCTAACCCAAATTGACGTCTCCAACAAAACTGTAAATCACCTTCGGGTAAAAAAAAACAAAGAATTACTCCCCGAGGAGATCATGAATGGACGTTGGGGAATTATGCATGATTGGATAATTTGCCTTCTCTTTTTTATTTATAAATCAAGAAAAGAAAAAAAAAAAGGTGGCAAATAGTCAAATACAAAGAGCCAAGGTGCAATTTGCAAAGCAAGATAAATATCGAATGGCGCATATTTCGATGTGTCCCTGGTCCTAAAACTTTGTCCAGAACCCATTACAATGTTTCAGTTTCACCACGATTTCTGACTTGGGTTCTCACAGTTCTACTCTTTAGTCTAATCTAGTCTCACGTATAGAACGTCTGTCTTCTCTGTTTTTTGCTGGGTTGTAAACTTTGGAGTTCACAATGGCTGTGGCTATGGCTTCTTGCAGTCTTGGGCTTAGCTTGAATACTAGTAATTCTAGTTTGAAGAAACCACTTGTAAACCCATTACCAACTGGGGCTTTGCTGGAAGGCTCCCCTGTGTTTGGTTCTAAAAGCATCAGCATTGTTCAGAAAGGAAGGTATGGTGTTTATTTGATTGGAAATTACTCCTTCTCTGTTTGCTTTAATGGGTATGTTTTAATTCTATCAGATATTGTTTACAGAAATTTCATTGCTTTAGCAAAGTAAATCGTGAAAAAATGCTGTTCATTTTTGCATTTGGGCTGCTTATGGATCTCCTGTTCTCCTGTCCTACCAATAGAAATCTTTTATTTGTTTTTCAGTTGAGCTAATAGAAGCGTTTTGTTTTGTTTTTGGGTTCTTCATTTCATGTAAAGTTTCTGGTACCCCGAAGTCTTAATTATATTGATTGGTGATGCCTTGTCTAATTTCAGATTATTATGTTTTGTGTGTGAATTAATCACTTGATGCTTCTGTGTTCTGTATGTATTGAGTAGTTTCTGGTCCAAAATCAAGTTTAGTCATCTTTCTGTTCTGTTCAGAAGTATTTACAGTCCCACAGATTAGAATATAAACATAAATTGCACAGAGTTTGGTATGAAATTTTGGGGACATCAGGTTATCATTAGTATGGTTCTGATGTCAAGTATTTTTGCGACTGCTCTTTTTGACATAAGTTGACAAGTTTTGATTAGAGGTTGTGTAAAATCATGTCTTTTGAGCCCAAGGCCTTGATTCTGGCTCAAATTCTAGGTCCCCGAACCGCATTGAGAGCTGATAGACGATATTGGGTCGTAGTGCTCAAAACATTTGATTCTCGTATCTATCTTGTATTTGTATTAGTTATCCTGATGGAACATTCTTGAGATATGAAAACATTTAACTAGGGTCTTTACGGTTGCTATTCATTATCTTCTAAGTGTATCTGCAATCCTTGACAGATGGCTATCATCATCAGCTTCAATAATTGCACAAGCATCATCTGCTACAGCTGTGGAGGTATTTGACAGGTTTAATTTATACTAGGTCATTGTTGAGTATTAATTTTCTGAAACCTCATTTTTTTCTGTACTTTTTATGTTGAAAATAGGATGGTAAGCCAGATGAAAGTGACGTGATTCCAGTTCCCAAAGTTATCATTGACCAGGATTCTGATCCAGATGCAACTGTGGTGGAGATAACCTTTGGAGATCGGCTCGGGGCTCTTCTTGATACTGTATAGTGCATCACTTCCTGAGTCTAGTTTCCTGTTCCTGCGTAGACTTTTGAACATTACTGTGCATGATATATCTTCATCTTTATGTTTGAACATGTCATATAGCATAGAGTAACTATGATTAACTTGGGTCACAGATGAGTGCGCTTAAGAACCTGGGCCTGAACGTTGTCAAGGCCAATGTGTTTCTGGATTCTTCTGGAAAGCACAACAAGTTTGCCATTACTAGAGCGTGAGTATGCTTTACATTTGTAGATGACCTTTTCCCCTTTTGTTGAGTATAAATCCATCTATCGCTAGATTTTTGTTAGTATTTGTCAATCTGTGGTTGATGGCAATGATCTCTGTTATTCTGATTTCCTTTTTCATGTTTTTGCAAGGATACTGCATACCTTTGGTATAATATAGATCTCACTATAATTAATTTACAGAAGATAAAGTCCTGAGTTCATAATAGATATAATTTATTGATAGTTATATGGTCTTTTTTTTTTCTTTTTTCTTTCTTTTCCTTTTATAATTGGAAAGGTTTTATATGATTAAGTTCAAACCTCTTTTGCTGTGATTTCTTTAGCAAATATGGCCGTTTGCACTTGAAATACAAAATTGACTTTCTTATGGAAGCACTAATTTTATAGAATCCATGGATTCGGGGGTAAAAAGCAGTGTTCCTCTGTAGCTGTTGCCTGTCACATATAATTCTACTGATTTGGTGCTTGGGCTTGTTTGCAGAGATACTGGTAGAAAAGTAGATGATCCAGAGTTGCTTGAGGCTATTCGTTTGACAATTATAAATAATCTGATACAGTATCATCCGGTATTCTTTCTAATTATTTGCTTTTTCCTTGAGATAATATTTTGTGGAAAACTTGTTTTAGGATTTTCTGTAGTTGTAAGCTTTCTTACTGCATTAATCTGTGGTCCAGGAATCAAGTTCCCAATTAGCTATGGGAACAGCATTTGGAATTGTGCCACCACCACAACAGGTTATTAAACTTTAAATTTGTTCTTCATTAGCGTATGCAAGTATCTGCTTAGATTTCTCTGTCATGGAACAATAGTTGCTGCAATGTTTGGGTATTTGAGCTTCTCATAGGTAATACATACACTATCATGTTTATCTTCCCCTCCTCTCACCCCCTTCTCATATTTTCATGTATGTATTATGTAATACATACGGACAGTATGTGCCCTCGTCTTATCTCTCTTTCTGTAGGCACCCTTCTTCTGTGCACTCTGACACTAACTATAGTTTTTGAATTCCGGCATCCGCATAGTACATGTGTTTCTTTTTGTCGTGGTGATTGGTAATGTTCTCATACGAGACTCACAGATGATGGCCTTTTCTTTTCGTAATCAATTCTCTGCTTGAGTATCCATTTCCTTTCTCTGTTTAGAGTTCACTTGTAAGGAAAGGAGGCCTTGACATGATATTTGTAAGGAAGTTCAATGATATGTATTTGTTGTGACTGCTAAGGAAGTTCATTGACCATGGTAGATTTAATATCATTTCAATTGAATGTGTTTCCATATCTTGTTTTGCATGATGGCAACCCATGAAATTGTATGCATGAAGCAGTGTTTATCTGTTACTATAAAAGAGCATGTACATTGCAAAACTTCTTTCCATTTCAAGTTTGTGCTTAATTCCTCAGGTTGATGTGGATATAGCAACCCGTATACGCATTTATGACGACGGCCCCAACCGAAGGTAATTGTGTGCATGTATCTTGCGTGATATGATGGGCTTTCGCAATCCAACAATCATTGCCCATGCGATAATAATTCTTAAGGCATCCATAACAGCATCTGTGATGAGTGACATAATGTTTGCATGAATGTGATCATGAGCTAACATGCTTTTTGTCTGTTTCTCTTTTTTGTCTTTCTTTTTCCTTCTTTTCTAATCTTAGATTTCCGCAGTTTGCTTACTGTGGAGTCAGCTGATCGCCCTGGATTACTGGTGGATCTTGTAAGGATTATAACTGACATTAGCGTTGCTGTTGAGTCAGGAGAATTTGACACCGAGGTGTGATCCTTTCTCACCCTACCATTGCTGCTTTGATATTTTTTCCCGTTCATTCTTTGCTATGTCCAAGCTAATATAAGTTCATCTGTAATTATTGACTTGGACCAGGGGATGTTGGCCAAAGCAAAGTTTCATGTTAGCTATAGGGGTAAACCTATCATCAAGCCTCTCCAGCAGGTAAGCTTACAATATGGAAATGTTTGAGCATTGGATATATTGTATAACCAGTTAATGTAGTGAAAGTTGAACTGTTTTCTATTGGAGAAAGTTCTGCCATTCACCTACTTTATGTCCTTTCCCCATACCTTTTGCTTTATTTTTCTGAAGAATACTGGGGACTTCTAGATATCATGGGTACAATATGTTATGAAAGCTAAGCTTGCGAACGAGACTAGCTAGTGGAACCTAACCTTATAGTCAGCCAATACCATTCAAGATGGTGCAGTGCATAGGATTTATGTCAGCCATTATGCCTTACATACCGACTGTAAGGTGTTTATTACCAATTGTTGCAGGTTCTTTCAAACAGCTTGCGTTACTTCTTGAGGCGACCATCGACTGAGGAGTCGAGTTTTTGAGCCATGTAGACCACATTGATGAAGTATACTTGGAATTTCCATACGATTAAGCTGATGGAAGTTCTTGAACATTGTTGTAGTCTCTCAATTCAGTTGAAGGATGTCAGAAAATTAAAAAAGATGAGAGTCCAGACATGTAAACTAAAAATTTGAGCTTCAACTGTTCAACTTCTATATAAATGTACAATGTTATCATCTAAGCTCTTGTAATTTTATATCATAGAAAAATGAAATGTTAAGATTTATCACACAGGAGAGGTTTTCCTAATTTTGGCCAAAAAGAGTCCTGGTTTGGTTGCAAGGGCAGCTTGTCCAACTTTTGCACATGTTTTTCTTTTCAGGGGTTTCTGCTTTTTGCTCAAAGATTGTTCCCTTTTATCGCATCCGCTAGTCATCCAGGCTGCCTAGATGATCCAGCATCAACCCAATCATGAAAATTAGGGAACATAAGCACTTTCCTAAATCCTAATGTAAAACAGGCTAATTTATGGTACATTATTATATCGATATATCAAGTAGACTAGCTCGATACAGATTATTATGAGATCAAGTCAAGCCAGTCTAGTTATGCATAGAGTCAATCTCCTCTATATGAGATTTACTCGGCTTGATTATATTGGTACATTAATGTACCATAGAACTTTCCATATAAAAGATGCAAACTTTCTCATGACAGAAGTAAAACCTTTTTGCATAGTTTAATTTAATAGCTTAAAGGTAGGAGAATTTTCAGGTCAGTTTGGATCAATTGCTCGGGTTGATTATCAAGAAACCAATTTCTTTGTTAACAGCAAGTATATTTTGACATATTTTACACGAGGGAATACAGTTGCTGATTTTATATATATACTAGCAACGTGCCCGCGTTTCTCGCGGATGATATTATGATGTTAATGGAAAATAGATCGACTAAATAGTGGTTGTTTATTTTTTAGGCATAAAGTAGTGGTGGCTTGGCTATTTTTTTAATTTACTCTTTTATTTATTTATATTTTATTAACTTAATTTGATAATTATGTTATTGAAAGGTATTATAGACACTTCAAAATTTAGTGAAGCCCTTTGACACTAAAAGAGGGCCTCCAATTATAGTAGTAGAGATATATATATATTTTTTTTAGAGAATTTGGGTGTCAGTCCATTAATTCAAGGATGGTTCTAGTTAGACCTCCTGATTTGCTCTTTAGACATCCCATCCTAATTTTTTTCAATAAACTTCCCATTTTGCCCTTATTTATATTTTACTTTTTATACCTCCTATATGATTTGCCTAGTTTCTTTGAACATCAGTTCTTTAACCTTTCTTTGATCTTTGTAAATAACTAAACTAGCACAGTTGTGATTGAAGAAGACAATATTCTCAACTTCTCTTATCTTCCTAAGACTATAATATATATGTTGCTATCTACAGGCCGCTCTTTTGAAACCACCCATTCTTAAACAAAAGCTTTCTTCTTCATGCTCTCAAAAATACGAATTCAAAAGAAAACGGAAAAAAAAAATGCCAATGCTAAACCAGATCTATTCCAATGGATGCAGTAATAGCCTTTGATATTCTCAAGGATGCCACCAAAGTCGTTGCCAAATTATCGGCAAACCCGAGTCCTATGTGATGATTTTGCTCAATGGGATTGTGCCGATTTCATTTGTGGGCACCAAAGAGCCGGTTGCGTATGGGGAATTGATCTCCATTTAGGGCATTAGACCGAGTGTTAATGGGAAGCTGATTCTGGAGACCATGCCAAGGTCTATCACCTACTTCTATCTCTAGTATAGTTCATACATTGCCATGTTACAATGTGAAGCACCATGCCAAGGTTTATCATCAAACCATGATGGATTGAGCAGTGCATTCACGACATTTTTATTTGTCAATGGGTTAAGAACAATTGCAAAGGGATGAAGTGTTTTTAGGAGACGACTCTTGCTTTTCAAGTATTCATCCTATTCATTTTTTTTTTCCAAATTATAAAAGAGGGGTAAAATAGAGATTAAATTTTGACAAAAATTTAGATAGGTCCAAAGAGCAAATTTGGAGGTCTGAATAGAATCACCCTTAATTCAAAGTAGATAACATTACAAAGAACAACTCACTCAAAAGAAAGAGTTACGACAAGATTGAGTCATTCTTAGAGACCCTATGGCCGAAACCAAATGAAGTATAATTGGGGCAACCTAAAATGTAACATCATCCTAAGATTAAGACCAAAGTCTGTAACTTGACACTACTAGAGGAAGCACTGGAACGGAGCCAAGCACTAACCCTAGTTTATTTCTTGAAACCCTAGGAGGCTAACCCTAGAGAACATCAGTTGCTGATGTTGATCAACCGTATATGTCTATATGACATGTACATATGCCCATCCTTGTATTTGGTTTTTGTCAATTTTGCTTTATTTGGTCAGCCATAAACTATAATTGATTGAATGGAGTATACATGGTCCAAAATCAGAGTCCATAGTTGAGGGAATGGAGTATTTAATCGATAGATCATGCGTATATGGTCATCCAGAAACTGTATATCTTTATATCTTCAACTAGAAAATGACGTACATGCTGTAACGGCCCCATAACAAAATCCTCCATTGGGAAGAGAGAAATGGATAATAAGGTATGGTCATGTTATCCTCTCCAACCCTATATACATGAAATCCAACTACATGCAATGAAAGCTGCAAAAATACAAGTGGACTATCCTGGCTTTGAAAAACACAGTGGTAGAGAAATGGCAACGGTCTTTGCGAGAGGAGCACAGACCATGAACACCATGTTTTTCAAGTAAGCATTCTAGCTAGCTATTTACATCACTTACATATGGATCGTTCATGCTTTTAACAGATGTGTTGCGAGGATATTTAGGATTTTGGTTTCGGAGATGCCTTAGAAGTTGGAATAGATTTAGGATCTTTCATGTCTGGTCGCACACAGCTACAACACATCACTAGTAGGAGAAGCTGATTCGAGTAAATTGGGTGACCTGGATTACAGGTCGCCAAATTAGTTGTAGAACTAGACTTGATATTTTAGGATTTGAGGCGCATAATTGAAATGATTTGTAACTCATGCATTGTGAAATGCTGAGCATGTAACTCAAAATCAACTGATCATTAGTGCGACCGACTAAACAAAACCAAATTTTTTAAAATAGCAACTCTAGGAAATTGTGGTAAAAGCGAAAAATCTATAATATACATTGCTATATGCTCTAGCTAACGCATTTGTGTGCAGGCCGGTGGGGCGAAAAGCTTTCCATAAGAAAAGCACTTCCGCGGATATGATAAGAGAAACCAGGAAGTTTGAAGGTGATGAAATGAAGAACAAGAGCCATATGGGTATGGGATCAGAAAATGATGGCAATATTTCCTGGGTTCCCCATGAGAGGACTGGGATTTATTACCCCAAAGGCCAAGAGAAAGTGATGGACGAAATTTCTCCAGCAGCTGGCAGGGATATGGGTGTCAATTGGTTCACTTAACTAATTTCCTTTAACCCAGATTATTGAATACATAATATCTATATAAATAAAATGCAAATGCATGCCACATCCTTGATCAAGAGAAATTTGTTCAACTTCGCATCATAAATCTAACTCGGCATATATGATCTATATGGAAAAAATCGGTAGGAGTTTCACACTTGGAAGTCAGAATTATGATATCTCATTGTTTTAGTCACAGACACCTTAAAGAAGTGAAGTTGTGAACATAACGTGTTTACTTGTCACAAACGAGAGTGAAAAGGTATAGAGTCATATGCCTTTTCTTAATATGTGACTCTTCTTTTTTGAAAACGAATATGTGACTCTTCTATCATCACGAATTTCTGATTCTTTCTTTGTAAGTAAACTTGCATTAAGGTTACAACAGTTTTCGTACTAAAGTTAAAGTTAGCTAGAGTTTGCTTGTGATTGTGATATAGATTATCGAAATGGGGTATATAGAGTATCTCTATATTACGCAAATGAGATCGAATTTTTCAAGGCAATAGTTTCAAAGTTTCAATTGATTTTTACATAAAGTCTGTAAAAAGTTCCCAATTCACATTAATTTAGGAGGAACCTCATTTCAATATTTGAGGACTTTAGAGTATTATGAATTCAATCAACCTTTTTAGTCCAGAGTACACAGAGAGAGAGAGAGAGAGAACAAGCCCTTTAGTAGGTATACATAGCCCTTTACTGAGATATAGAGGGCAAGATTTATCAATTTGCTGAGCCAGCAGCAAGCTTTGCTCTTAACTCCTTCCGCAAGATCTTGCCAGATGGTGACTTGGGAATGGCTTCGATGAAGAATACTCGATTTATTCTTTTGTAGTATATAACCTGCAAAACATTAATGAGTAGCAATTTAGATTCGATCTCAACTCAAATGCATAGGTAGCAAGCAAGGCAAGCATTGTCCCAAAGTTAGACCATTAATACTTGTTTTCCTTCTTATATTGGGACATTGGGTTTTAAACTTTTGATGTGCAATGTATATGCACCAAGTTTTGGGGTGGTTGTGAGTTACTTACATGTGATGATAAGGAGAGCATTACCCCTAGTTAGATTTGGGATGATCATGGCACACCAACTTAGTGGCGACAATTGGCTTGGTAGTTTCCTTGTTATAGAAAACTTGGTGTGATAAAAATGCAAAGACATTTTGTACTTTCATGATTATGTTTAACTGATAACTTTGTTAAGTGACAAAAAAATGAGTTGTGAATTCAAATGTTTTAAATTTAGACATTTAAGTGCATAAATGATATTCCGTGCTCATTATATGATATATATATTTTATACGTCATTGCATTCCTGACTTTAACCTTAAAAGATTGTACCCATGTGATTGATGAGGTAGTCGGCTGTGAGGTCTCTATCTTGTAGAGATGAGAAGGAAAAAAATTGCATGCGGAAAAGATAGGAAACAATTTGAAATACTAAAACTACTAACAATATTCACCTGTTTTGAAATAAATTGCTTGATTTCATCCTCCGTGATCTGAGATCCGTTTGACCTCACCACAAAGGCAACCGGAACCTCGCCAGCAGCATCATCCTTCATTCTGAAATTACAAATTAATTTGCCCACATTGTTAATGTAAATTATAGACCTAGAATACATATACGTCTTATCATATAGCTTAAGCTATAACATCATAATGTGATTAATGTCAAAGAAGCTATTGTATGTGCCAATTATATAAAACGTTTCAATCAAAAGTTATATGACTTACGGGACAACTGCGGCATCAGAAATGTTAGGATGGGTGACGAGCAAGGCTTCAAGCTCAGCAGGAGCCACCTGAAATCCTTTGTATTTGATAAGCTCCTTCAGTCGATCAACAATGAAGAGCTCTTCATCATCATCAATGAAGCCTATGTCACCTGTGTGTAGCCATCCTTCCTTGTCTATCGTTGTGCTTGTGGCCTCCGGATCATTAAGGTAACCTGAACAATTGAAAGTCACTAGTCATTATAACAATCATTTTTTTTTTTTGGCATTGACATTATAACAATCATTTGAATAACAAAAAATATTGGCCCAAAAAAGTGAAAAAAGTTGGCCGGTTCATGATAACAAGCTTTTTTTACTTTTTGATTTTATTTTAAGAAAACAAAATAAGGGTTAACTCCTCAATCTTTTTCTCCACTCATATATTTTCTTAATTTCTTTGGTGGGGTTCATATGTAGACAGTGAATGATAATGATATTTTATCTTCTTTGATTAACAAATAATATTAAAATTCACTATGCTCGGAGCATTAAATGTTTCAGACTTTTGAATTGTTAAAACCGGAGCATCAAATGCTTAAATCAGTATAGAAGTTCTCTATAATAATTTATCTATGAAATGAATTTTATGAATGTTTGACTACTTGCGAACTATTAAAGAAAATATGAATTTTGAGTAGCCACCAAAACAGGATATGTGAATGAATCTGAGCAAGAATGTTGTACTCAAATGTGGCATATCTTAGGGAAGAACAATTCAGGATTCTCTTAATCAAATTATTTATAATTATTGAAAGATGTGCATGGAAGGTGTTGTTATATGTATGTGTAGTAACAATATACCTTTCATGATCTGGTGGCCTCTGATGCAAATCTCTCCAGGCTGGTTGCGCGGCAAAGAGGCACCTGTTTCAGGGTCTACGATCTTCATTTCTGCATTTCTGACCACAGTTCCGCACGCACCTGGTTTTACCTCAAAGGGTTCTTTTGCAAATGCCAATGACATTGTCAAAACCGGTCCTGCCTCCGTCATCCCATAGCCCTGAAAGTAACATCAGATTAGGTCAGATTTTCAATCATCCCTTTCCGACCTCCTATACAACAACATCACTAATTCTAAACTTATCAAATATATGATCAAATACTAGTAGTAGGCATGTCACTATCTTACTCTCACTGGTTACATAAAAAATTTAAAATGAGTTCACGTTGAAAAATGACCAAATCTTGGCTTTTTGGTTGAAGAAAATTGCCACTTCCTAGCAAGTAGCAATACAATACACCAAAATAAAGTTGGTGAGTATAGTTATATCATTAAATCTAAGAACATGTCATAGTCTTCACAACTTTCTTTTAGCCAGCTTAAAGATCTGATTAAAAGCCACCTCTTATGTTGAAGAGTCACCATTCATTGTCATGTCATCACCTACAATATTATTCTACATATTTGTCTCCCTTCCTTAACAACTGTTCAAACGTTAGGTAAGCCCCCGGATCATGATTGAATTTAGTTCTTTATGTGGAAAATATAAATATAATACGTACCTCACAAGGTAACAATAATTTTTTTGGTCTCCCCTTCTTTGGTTGGCTACCAACCGCATTAGGTCATGACATATATAATTACACCCCATTTTACATGAGACAATTTATATCCAACTTTCCATGTATCTTTCATTTCTAATTTAGAAATACTCAATAGTTTAAACGTGACAAGATTTACAGTGATTTAGTAATTTAGTTTCTGTTTTCTTGGGGGGGGGGGGGGGGGGGAGGCCGGGAGCTCTTAAGATTTTATCGAAAATGTCACGGTATAATAAATTTATAACAGGTTAAACCTAATATTTAATGCGAGATTTTTCTATTTTATTTTTTAATTATTATCGAGTGCTCCGCACAACTCTAAATCCCGTCTATAACCCTTTAAGATATCTCCAACTTGTCTAAAAACTTAATTCAAAAACTCACCCGACGTCGTCTTGACCTTGAATATGATTAACATATATTTTTACAACAGAATACAGGTTGGTGCTTAACATACCTGACCAAGCGTTACATTGGGAAATTTGGCTCTGACTGTGTCTTCAAGCTCCTTCCCCAACGGTGCTCCTCCACTCTTCAGCACCCTTATCGACCCCAAATCGTACTTGTCGAGATCGGGAAACTTCGCGATCGCCAGAACAATCGGAGGCGCGATCGGCGCAACACTAACTCTATGCTTCTGCATGAGCTCCAAAAGAGAAACAATTTCAAACTTCTGCATCACCAGAATGGCAGCTCCGGCTCTCAACCCACATAGCAAGACCGAGTTCAGCGAGTAAATGTGAAACAGCGGCATCACGCACAGAACGACGTCGTCGCTGCTGTAGTACAAGTTCGGATTCTCTCCGTCAACCTGCTGAGACACGCTCGTCACCAAGCCCTTGTGCGTCAGCATCACCCCTTTCGGCAGCCCCGTCGTGCCGGACGAGTAGGGTAACACCACGACGTCGTTCGGGCTGATGTCAACGTCTGGCACGTCGTCCTCGTTGGACTGAGTCAGTTCGGAGAAATGGAGACAAGACGAGTCGGGTGGCGGGGAGTCAATGCACATCAACTTGACTTCGTCGCATGACAGCTCTTTAACTTTGTCGTAATAGCTAGCGAGAGTGATGATCAGCTTGGCTTTCGATGCTTTCGCTTGTTTGGCGATCTCCGCTGGAGTGAAGAAAGGGTTGGCTGCGGTGGTCATGGCGCCGCGGAAGGAGGCTCCCAAGAAGGTGAAGACGAATTCGGGAGTGTTGGGGAGGAGGAGCATGACGACATCGCCTTGCTTGATGCCGAGCTTGTTGAGGCCGGAGGCGACTTTCCGGGCTGTGAGCTCGACTTCGGCGTAGGTGTGGATGTCGCCGGTGGTGCCATTGATGATGCAGGGCTTTGAGCTGAGGTGGGATTTGTTTTGGAAGATGTAGGAATGGAGAGGGAGGTGGTTTGGGATGGGGATGTCCGGGAGCTTGGAGCGGTAGATGATGTCGCTTTGGGGTGTTTCGATTGCCATTGGGAGATGGGATGTGATAAAAAAAATGGAGGAATGAGGAATTGGAGGAGCTGCTGGCGGAAGGAGATGACAATTGGGATTTATATTGATCCACAAATGTGGGCAAAGGTGACAAAGGTGTTGGGGTTGGTGGAGGGATTGAGATGGAATTACAGAATTGTTTAAGTATGAAAGTGGAAAATGAGAAAATGTGTTTGTGATTAACCGCCAAGACTTTGGTCATAAAAATAATTTTGATCAGTAATTTAAAAAGTTTAGATTACGAAGATACAATGCGGAATTTATAAAAATAAAATTATTTCGGACAAGCACATCCAATCTAATCTCGACAAGAGTATTTTTCAACCGAAGACAATGTCAAACATCAAGAATGAAATATAAAGTTACTACTTACCGGCACTAAAATTTGCAATTATGCCCCAAAATTTGAAGGAAAAATAAATGACTGGGGTTGGTGATTGGATCAGGTGGAAGAATGAGGATGTGCCTATGATGGCGTTGGGTTGGTGAGAGTGGGTTTTGGGTGGCGGTGGTGGTGGGGTATATGCCATTTTCGTTGAGATACTTTTCCATTTCTTTACTAAGTAGTAAGCCTTTTACCTACCACTCGGATGACGAAAAAGAACGCAGTGCCAGCATGGGTTGCTGCCCTTCACCTACTACGTTTCTATGCCACTGTTTCTACAGTGTTTTGATTTGAACCCATAAACTGCGACTACTTGTTTCCAATTTCCCACCAAGAGCTTTCTTGTTTATAACGTTTTATGTTTATAAGTTGAAGCTTAGCCCAATAGCTTTCTGTGTTAAGGGTTTTATCCCAAAATTGCAAGAAGCATAACGTATTAGTCACACAGAGAGCATTGCTTTTGTCGTTTTGTTTGGAATGTTTGCTTGTATTTCGGGACTGTTATATTGGCAAGGAAAGGGTGAAATGCAGAGTAAAGAGGTTGCTTATTCTCGTCTATTGAGGGTAACCATATATCAACCCCAATTTGAAACTAAATTTATGGAAACGCCTACATTAGTTATATATCAACCTACATGCAAATTGTATTAAATAAGGGCAATGATATGGGCTTCAATGAAGCCTAAGATTTGTAGTCTCAATTCTAAGTGTTATGCCATGTAAGCAAATATTAATTTTTATTTTCAATTTCACATAATATATCTAGCCAAATCATTTTTTTTGATAAGTCAAGGGGGCGTCAATCCATTAAATGTAAGTGTGGGTAACATTACAAAATGACTCACCAGGATCTCCCGGCTACGACAAAATTAAGCCATGAATAGAAACCCTAAAGTAAAACCCTAGAGAATCTAAGATAATGTTACCTTAGAGTGAAGCTCTAAGTAACCAGTGACCAGTAACCTGACACTACTAGAGAAGGCCCCGAACACAGTCAAAAGCCTTCTCCAATATATTGAGAACCCAATAAACTTAGTCCCCAATCCATCTGGATCTCAAATACGGGCCCAAAAGTGGGCGGGCCTAACCAACACAACCCACCCAGAACCAACGGGCCCTAAAGTAGCCCATGACATCAGAAAGCAGGCCCAGGCCCAGGCCCTTGAAGAAGTGCTCAGGGCACCCAGACCACCATCCCAACGCCGCCACGCTGAGTCACGCCACCGTCGGAGTCCACCATCTCCATCAGCCTCTGCGACTTTCGTCCTCTAGCCAAATCATAATCCTGCAACACCAATTTTACTCTTTTATATTTCCTTTTAGATTTTAGGGTTTGAATCAATGACATTAATAAATTTAATTAGATGACGAAAAAAAATATTTTGTGTTAATAGCAGCTATTAATTATGTATCAATTTAAGGGATATGTGATGACAGGACCCGCCCCGGATTTCACCCTGAAATCCGAAGTGGCACTGCGGGGCCCACCTTAGAAGAAATTCTACCAAAAATTTGGCAGAACTTCCCTATGGACTACCCAAAACCTGTAAAAAGACATTTACACTTCTACACCATCCATCCTTATTCTCCTGAAGCCACCATGCTCCCCAAATCTCAACATCTCCTATTTCACAAGTATAAATCTCAATCTAATAACATTCATCCCACAGGTTATCAGAGTAGTTCTAATATAAAAGGTAAACAAGGAAAACATGGATAAAATAGATACGCGAAAGCTCTGCTGTTGGCTATGCCTCAACTCCATGTACGCTCGACCCCAACTAATCTAGCCTGCAAACTGGGCATTTGAAACCGAAGGGCCCAAGGGAAAGTAATTCAAAAACACGTTAGTGTGAGTGGACAAAAATAAATAATCGAGATAATTTAAATAAAGCAAACTTGAATATTTTCCCACGTATTTAAACTTACAAAACCTCGATGCATGCAACGTTTATAAAACATATTTCTTTAAACTCTGAAATCTCGTGAAAACATATCAGCCCTACTGGTTAAGAGAAATCGGACTAGGCCCCGCTAGTCAAGTAATAATAGGATATGGGGAAGAGATATCACCATACGGGTAAAGAAGCCCCTTAGGCTCTACCTACCCTCGACTGCCACCCACACATAGATTGTGTGAGGAGGAGAACTAATAACCTCGACTACCACTCACAAACACAAAGTAAGTGAGGAGGAGAATCCTCGACTGCCACTCACAAACACAAAGTAAGTGAGGAGGAGACACTAACAGAAAGACCCGAGTATGGTGAGGAAAAACATTCAAAAACCAGTAAATTCATAAGGCTTCCCCACATTTCTCACGAGAAAATAAGCATATTCCAATGACGTGGCCCCGCACGCCAAAATATTCTCAAATTCATAATCGAGATAAATCATAATTAATCTCCGAAAAACAATTCATAAATCCAAAATCATCATTAAGGCATTCCCAATGCCAAAACTGAAAGTCGATAAATAAATAAGAAAAAATATCTCCATTGAAATCCCATTTCGAAAATCTCTTTAAAATCTCAAATCGACGAATAGAAATATAATCAATTCCGGAAACCACCTCGGAAAATAATTCGTCGAAAATCATTAATAAAATCGTAGATCATACTTTATTTTGAAATTCGCAATATCCTCTTTAAAACATAGAGCCAAAATCATTATGAAGCTATAACCGAGATAAAACATAAATTTGAATAATACTCATATATGGAAAATAAACAATTGAAAGCTCAATATCCGATGAATAGTAACACAAATCCATTTCACAAATCATAATCAAGGTAAAGTATATCGAGAATCATCCTTGAAAGCAAATCCGCAAGACCAATCGAAAATCAAATTCTGAAATTAAATTATATGCTCGAAATATAACGTGATAAATTAAATAAAGCATTAATTCAAGAAATAAATGCATGCATCAACATTTAAAACAAAAGTCCACTCACAGTACTATTTAGGCGACCACGCATACGGATTTCATCGTCAAGCGGTAACTCAGTATAGCGCCCTGTACACAATTATATTCCATGAATAACAATTCGGCAATTAAATACGATTCCAAAATCAATCCTCTTAAGTCAACATCTCCATTTCCTTCTCCGATTCAACTCAAACTTTACCACTAACACCATTTCATTAATTTACAACTTCTAGGGCAGATTCGAAAGAAATCCGACGGTCGGATTCTCGTAAATCAATAACCAAAACTCTAAATTTTCAAAAAAATCATAATCGATTAAAAACTCCTCCAATCTTCACCAAAATCACATTTATAAGCTCTATACCAAATATAGGATTTTACTAGCTAATAATAGAAGTTAAATCACTGTTCTACGCACTGCCACGCACCTCCGATGGCCACTAAATTTTGGCAGCAGCTCCATCTCAACCTCCTAAACACTTCTCTCAACTACCGCGAAGCCAGAAAACAACTAGAACTGCCTCAACAATTATGAACACAGTAAACCCAGATTATGAACAGTGAGATAAAAATTCAAACCTTCGATTCTTCCTCCAAGCTTCAAATTGCTGCCAAAATACTTGGAGAGCATCATCTATGTCTCACCACTACAAATTTGATCAAAAGCCACGTACAAGAATGTGCCTTTCCCAATACCCACGATTAACAGTGGCTATGGGTAAAGCAACGTTGCAGCCACTCTTTAGAGAGTCAGTGCGCTGTGGAGCAGTTGCTTTGATAGAAAAGACACGCATGTTTTCTCTCGTGACTTGGTTTCAAATTCAGACATGTGGGACCCATGCAAGTGGCTTTATATTATTATCATATTCTTGTAGTCACATTTGCTTGTTCGCGTATTCTTTCACAAAAAAATTAAAAAAAAAATATTGATGAGAAATGAATTATCGGATATTCAATTTCAACTTCACTGAAATACAAACATTAACTTTCATACTAATTACAATACATCAGTACTTTTACTTCTACCTCTACTGCTACTTCTACTTCTACTTCTACTTCTACTTCTACTTCTACAGATCCAAGTCTCTTCTGCAGTTCTGCTCCATATGAAAATCTTCTCAATGTTGTCACCTGAAGCAACAATCAAACATCAATTGGAATCCTCCTCATTGTTTCTGATCATAGACAGGAATTCCAGCTTAACCAACCATCAGAGGAAATACTAGATTAGATCACAATACATGGCAAATTGAGAATTAGAAAATAGATTCAAACTTACCCGAGAAGAATTTCAAACAAATCCTAGAGAAAGAACTGAATTTTACGCACAACGCACCTGAAGAGGGATTGAGGAGATGGTTCCATATACTCTGATGCGTCGGTGACTGATATGAACAATAACACCACTGACAGAAATCAAAGCTTAAGACATCAAAATAAGCCAAATATCTTGTAGCAGATCCAACAGAACCCAGATATGAACAACAATACCACTTATAGAAAAAAAAAAAAAAACGTGAGCACATATAGATTCAGTCTAAATGAGAAGTAAAACAAAATGACCCACCATTCATAAATCACTGTTTTCTGTTCAAAGATTTCATTGACTGCATGAAAAACTCTCCACAGATCTAGATGAAAGCCCAAGCTCCAGTTGCTAGCTGAGGAAATGAGGTAAAGTCAGAAATTTTTTTAAGCTCTGAATTGCTTATTTTTAATCATGAAACAAAAAATCCCAAAAGCAAAGAGACAGCCACTGAACTAGTGAGCTTCTCTGATTAGCAAACAAACTCAACAAAGTCTAGAAAGATTGCAGCTATATCTTTAGCTCTGCAATTTTTCTTCTATTCAGAAAAAATCAAACAGAGAGAGAGAAGCAGGGGAAAAGATAAGGAAAGAAAAAGAAAGAAGGAAATGAAAGGCTACAAAACGAGATCCATTTGCGGATCTGCATAAGAACAGTAAATAAAAGTTGGGAGTGCGAGCCGCGTCCAATTTCTTATTGCATTTGTCGAAGTAAGTCAGCTTTATGTTGAAGGTAGGGCCACAAGAGCTTATAAAACCATAAACTATTCTCAAGTACAAAAAAAATACTATAAACTATTCCACACCCACTATTATGAACTGTTACTGGAATGAATAGAAACCCAAATAGTAGAAATGCCAAAAATTAAGCCCACCTCCATAATTGTTTCTATCCGTGGCATAACAAGTGTGGCCTTAGCCCATATTTGTTGTGGTGTCTCAAGGCGCTTCCAATGGACTAAGATTTATCGCCGGAGGTGGCGGGAATCGGGAGATATCGGCGTTGACTCAAAACTGCTACAGTAACCGTCCTCTTCTTCTCGTTGTTGCACCTTCCAAAGTT
Source organism: Rosa rugosa (assembly GCF_958449725.1). Taxonomy (NCBI): domain Eukaryota; kingdom Viridiplantae; phylum Streptophyta; class Magnoliopsida; order Rosales; family Rosaceae; genus Rosa; species Rosa rugosa. The sequence continues at coordinate 41,658,854 of NC_084820.1, forward strand.
CAAATTAAGCTACCAAACCAACCCAGAAATGAAGAGAAGGAAGAGATCTTTCCAACGATAGCTTATGCGTCAAAATCCGTCGCTGGATGAAGGAGTTATGGCCGGAAGAAGGTGAAGAGGTCGGAGAGGGAGAGAGAATCGGGGAGAGAGAAAGAGGGAGGAGAGAGAGAAACCCGAGTTACCACAGTAACTCGTGGTATTTATAGAAAATTACTATGAACAGTAACTTACTTTTTTGGCCATAACTTTCGCATACGAACTCCGATTTTAACGTACCATATATGCACGCGTTTGGTTTAACGTCCTTTACGACTTTCATGAAGAAAATTTTCTCAAATTTTAACCCAAACAAAACGTCATTTTTTAGGGCCCCTTAAAAGGTAGAAACGAAGCCGAAAGTAATAATAAATGTCATTTACCATCCGAAAGGCTATTAAACCAGTAACTTGCGATCCGGGACGTAACATGTGACCTGCACAAAATTAGTGCTCAATTTAAAACCCTATCAATGTAGTAAGAATAAGTAGGGATCGTTCTCAACCGGGGATTAGGGCCTAATTAATTCTTAAAAAATAAAACGTTAGCAAAACAAATTAAATAATATTTATGCATTATTTATGAAAAATACAAGTAAGGGGATTTAGGATTTATGTTCTAATTTAACAACCAAGTAATTATATACATGTGTGACACATCAAAACACAGAATCAAGTAGAATTATATGAATGGAACGAATTTAGAAGTAATTAACTACTATTAACACGCTAGCAAGGTTTCAAATGTCAAATCACGAATCAAAATATGTTTAAGCATAGAATCAATCAAGAGTAAAGATGAACGCATACAAAGTTCTTTTTATTTCCCTTAGTTAAATTAACTAGATGAACGCACCATAGTTAACCCTATTAATCATTCAATTACTAGTGGTAGCTAATCACTAACAAAAACATTCTTAACGCATTAAACATCATGGAAGTTTGATCAATTCAAGTCAAGAACACAAGTTAGAACGCTAATCAAACATCCAAGACTCATTGTTAATTTACCTAAGTAATTTTAGGTTTTCCACCGAAATTAGAACGCTAGCACCTTAATATGGATTCAATTACATGTTCATCAACCTAAGTATGCATCCAAAGATCAATTAACACATAAAAGATGGGATTGAAGCTTGAAATTAACAATCATGCAAGAACATATTCAAATCGCAATTTATCAACTTGAAAACCTAAAACCTAAAACATGCTTCATATATTTCTTTTTAGATTTTAGGGTTGGAATCAATGACATTAATAAATTTAATTAGATGACGAAAAAAAAAATTCTGTGTTAATAGCAGCTATTAATTATGTATCAATTTAAGGAGATATGTCTCTAGATTCTTTGACCAATATTTTTATTCATTTAATTAAACTTTTTTCCATAAGTTTTCTTTCCAAAGAGCATAAATACATTGAATTAGGTGACAGAAAATAGGCATTTAACTTTTCTTTCCAAATATTAATTAATTTCGTTAAAAAATATAGCATTAATGAATTGAATTTGGAAAATACATATGTCCAAATTAAGAGGTAAGAAAATATTCTATGTTAGTAGCAGTCATTCATTATCACCTACAACTCTACAATCTATATATAAGGAAGAAAAAAAATTCAGTAAAAAAACACTAAGCTTCTGCGGCAACCAAAGGTTGAGTCTTCGAATTTGGTACAATTGATCTTGTCCGGAGGCAGTCGCCGTCTGGGCTAACCTTTGGCCTCTTTGACGTGTGTGGCCAACCACCGGACGAGAGACTATTTGCTCGAGGAAGGCTCAAAGTCTTGGTAGAGGGTTTTGGCGGTGGATTTCGGTAGGAGATCACTGAAACACTGTGGTTGGACTGTCCAGAGTTGGATTTGCTTCCTAAGACGCTGGGGACATGGGTCGTGGAGGTGATGCATCAATGGTGGCATGGGTCAGGTCGTTCGATTCTGTTTTCGTGATGGCGGAGGTTGCGGTGGGGATCGAGGCGACGCGGGTCATGTTGGCATGGTGCGCGGCTGCACACGTCATGGAGGCGTGGTCAGGCAACGCAGAAGCTGTGGTGTCGTCTGATTACAGTGTGGAGGTGATGATGGCTGGGCCTGGGCGAAAGCTGGTTTTACTAGGAGTGGAGATGTTTTGAATTGATTTTTTGGGCTGGGGTTCTTTTGCTTTAGGCCCAAACTCTATGTTTTTTAGTTTGTCTAATTACAAAAAGTTCCTTGTGTTGTGCGCACTTTATGTATCTCTTAGCGCCTTTGGAGTAGTACTAAAGGAGGATTCCCGCTATGTCTACGTACATGAATGTCTAATGGGTGGGTCTATATCTATGTACCACTGTGGGTACTACCACTATCTTCTTGTCTGTCTGTAGATGGCAGTGAAATGATTAGTAACAGCCTATTCTGGCTTCAAATAAATATATTGGCACCCGGTTTTGGGTTTGTTAAAAAAAAAAAACCTCAAATCTAATGTTCAAATTTTTATTTATTTTTTATTTTTAAAGAAAACTCATACTTTAAGAGGATCAAAGGGTTTCACTCCTGCCCTCATGGTGACTCGAACCCATGACTTCGTACATAGGTAGTGGGTGCTCTAACCACTGAGCTAACACCACTTCGTCAAATCTAATGTTCAAATATTCATAGGAATATTTTTCAAACATAATATATATATATATATATATATATTTTTTTTTTTTGAAAGGGGGCTGGTGCGGCTGTCCTCAAGCCTTGATTAATGAAACTGCAAAATACATGGGGGGGACATAGAGCCTGGACCCCAGATTACAATAAGCATCAAAAGAACATCCCGAAATAATACTAAGAGTCTTCACAAAATCGATGTACTCTAACATGCACCAGTTAGCAAAGAGTGCACCGAAAGACACTCTATTTGCTTTAATAAAGCGGTGACATAACAGAAAGATAACTCTATGAAGAAGAAGCATAATTACAAATAGCACAGCTTTCCTACTATGTTGCCGCACGGAAACAAATCCGGTGTCACGCCCCTGATTTTTAACACAAATAAAAAATCGATATATAACCCCATAATTACATATGCGTGATCGTTCAACCATCAATACCAAGCACCTGGAAACTTTTTCCCTTTTAACTACATACGTATTGATGCCTTGAACCCACTATGTCAATATTGACCCGCCCACAGAGTCATATATTACATAAGCTTACGAATTAAATTGCCAATAACAAGATAAAACGTAAAAACTCCTCAGAGTTTACTACATAGCGGAAGTCATAACAATGGCAAAGCCAACCAAATTTGCTTCCTACCTGTTCTGCTGCCAACAAGCTACCTCAGCTTCAGCCACGATTACCCTGACCTGCAGGATTAACCCCTACACCGTTTGAATAGTGCACCGGGTTGTCACACAACAAACCCGGTAAGCTTTTGCAAGCCCGTATGAGTAACTCAAAACAACTCACACCAAAATCACGGGATGAACCCCGCACGTTTCAGTCAAGAACCCAAATCACGCTTTGATCCCTTAAAACACGAAATAAAGAAGAACAACTCACACTTTAATTCCCATTCAAATCGAAATAAAAGAAAGCAACTCACACCTTGGTTTCTTTAAAACGAAACATAGAAAACAACACACTCCTTGGTTTCTATCAAATATAACATAGAAAACAACTCACACCTTGAATTCTATCAATCGTACCAAATCGTACCATAGAAAGCAACTCACAACTTGATTTCTATCAAATATAACATAGAAAACAACTCACACCTTGAATTCTATCAATCGTACCAAATCGTACCATAGAAAGCAACTCACACTTTGATTTCTATCAAATCGTTATTAAAGAAAACAACTTGCACCTTGTTCCCCTTAAAAACCGTTAATAAGGAAGCAACTCACACCTTGTTCCCTAAACACACGTAATGTCATGAGTTATCAATAACCAATTCCCGTTACCCCATGAATTACCTATATGGCAGACAGACTAGAGCTCTAACTGAAACGTAACCACTTGTCCGGCCAAAGACGTGATTACCTGATATTCTGCCCAAGGTCATAGTCCTTCGATCCTCGGGCCGCACAGTCCCTTGGAGCAAAACGTTAAAGCAGTCGCACAGGACTCAAAAACATTACACAAATCCCAACGCTTTTCAAAACAATCGAAATCAACATTTCCATAATCATTGTTTTCCGAAAAGCCATAACACAAAACAATAAAAAGCATCATTCCATGCATATTGTTTTCATACACAAATCTCAACGCTTTTCCCAAATCTCAACGCTTTTCAAAACAAATCGAAATCAACATTTCCACAATCATTTGTTTTCCAAAAGCCACAATCCAAAACAATAAAACACATCATTCATGCCTATTGTTTCCATAAATCCACAAATCCGCCAAAACATATATATATATACGTAGTCATCCGCTCAGGAATGCCTACTAATACCAACTATAGTTTGCAGTTAAATCAATAACTCTCAAAACGATAAAGGTAATTCCGTTCGTAAATGAACCTTGTGAGATTACTCACCTCGAAATTCCCGCTGCGTCTTCAATATAGAACAAAGCAGCCAATCCACAAAATAACCGTCCAAATACCTAATGAAGTACAGCTCTGATTCAGTCAACGAATCACAAGGAATAACGTTCGAAACCCTAAATCGAACCAAATTTCCCAAAGTGACGCCAAATGAGGCGAAACCACATCCAAGACCTCCCAAAGTCTCCGGAATACTTCCATGATCGATATGCCAAAACCACAAGTCGATCGAATGCTCAAATCCTCACGGATCGAATAAATCGACCGGTATGAAACCGTAAAAATCATAACAATTTCATACGAACTCCAAAATTTACGTATTATATATCGAAACGCTCATATCGACGAGTAGAAGATATATAATACCAGAAACAGTCCCTTACATGGCCGGAACACCGCCAGAACGCGGCCACAGGCGGTGGCGCACCGCCGCCGGCCAAAACTCATTATTTCCCAAAACTCCCAACATCAAAAAGTTTCATCTAAGCATGCTTGTGAATTCTCATAACTAGCTCGAAGTCAGAAAACAAGCATAAAGGATCGAAAACTACCTCACAAGCTTTGAATTTTTGCTCAATCTGAGTTAAACCGATTTCCACGTAAATCGATCCAAACAAACACCATAGATCGATCAAGGAGGCTCCTACGAACCCAAAGATGGAAGCTTGAAGCCGTGCCGTCGCCGGAACAAGGATTTCCGGTCGGGTCCGAAATCACCTAACTGCATCGCCTTGCTGCGCCGCACACGGTGGATATCGCCGCTAGAGAACACCACAGAGACGACCAGACGGAGGAGACGAACCAGCTGACCAAATTTCACAGCCAGATATCGTCGGAGCTCGCCGGAAAAGCAGGGTCGGGTCGACCGGGTCCGGGTCTGGTCAGACGGGTTTCTTCGATTCTGAGGGTAGCAGCCGAGAGAAAAGAGAGAGAAAGAAAGTTTCCAAAAACAGAAATGAGGAATTATGAAGATATTTTCGGAAATTCTCTATTTATACTAAAATGGAAACTTCTTCCAATGGCCATAACTTCTTCATACGAACTCCGATTTCCGCGTTCCACATAACCACGAACTCGTATCGACGCGCTCAACAACTTTCGTGAAGGAAGTTTTCGGAGAATCTCAACGCTTCAAAAGTCAACCTTTGCAACCCCCCTAAAGTCATACTTTCCGAATAAAAATTCGTCCAAAACACTTCCGCTCCATCCACGTGCCACGAAACCGTCCAATAACCACAATTTAAATTCCGGAAAATCCTCGGAAAATAAATACGAATTTCCGGGGCATCACATCCGGCGACACTCCATTTCATCCTGCCACTAAGATGTTTTGTCCATTTAATCAAGTAAACGGCTCGCCGCCTTACTAGGCCAGACAAGGCACACTGAGTGTGCATACCGGGACCAAGCCCACATCGTCCTACCAAAAAATGATAGAAACTTATTTCCGGCATAAAGCCGCATTTAACTATAAATAAATAAAGATAAAACATAAAGTAAACTAAATTTGGAAACAGAGCCCAAGCCCAGGCCTAATAACCACTAGGCCCAGCAAGGAACAAGCACAAGTCCAGCCCAATCCAGCGCCACCACAGACCTATCAGCGCCGCTGCTGCTACCTCACCGCCGTAACCGCACCTCTGCCTTGTCCCGATCTCCGTCCAAATCCCAGCCACCATAACAGACAGATCGTTGACCGATCTGAAACCAAAAGGCCAAAAATGCAGAAACACAGATCAAAACACCAGAAACACAGATCGACGTCGTTGCTTCAACGACGACGCTAATCGTCCATCCCTTCCCTCTGAACCGCCTGTCCCCAGCCACCCCTTGCCAAGCCACCTATCCCACCGTCTAACACACTCGATCTCAGATCAGATCGGATCCGACCGGGATCGAGTGGTTCAGTCTCAGCAATGGCTAAAACTCGACCACCACCGTCACCTCCTCGACACCATAGGGAAGAAATCAGGCCAGTAAAGCTCATAGTGGCCCGTCCGACGACCACGTCCCTAGGACGTGCCGCCGGACGGAACAAATTTTCTCTTGCAGACGACAGACGCGTTCCTTTTACCTTTTGATTATTTTCTTAAGTGAATTGTACTTAGATGAGCATGATTAATATATATATATAATTTGCAGGAATCCAATAAACTTCGAATTCATATACATGTGTTATGCAAATCTATTGAACGAATGTATCTGCAAATGTATTGATCGAATTACATGAAATATTTTCTATTCTTGACTGAAGACAAAACAAAATTTGTTTAAATCTAAGCATGAGTGTTTTTTTATTTTTTATTTTTGAATCAAATCAACAACTCATATACAGCAACTAACCTACTGTCAGTCGAACTCATGACCTCCAACTTACAAAGGCGAGACTTATGCCACCAGACCAAATGGTATTGGGTTAAGTATGATTGTATTGAAAAAAAAAAAAACCAAAATATTTTTTTTATAAAGAAAGTCAAAATAATTTAGAGCCATTAGATTTTAGAAGGATAAGATGATCTTATTCTTCAAGTATTACTCTACATGATTTAACAAATAGGTGATGTGTGTATGTTACATGACCTGACACCTAAGATTGAGATTACTTATCTTATGCCTCATTGAGGCCGACAATCATTTTCCATTAAATAACTAACAAACGGATAATATTAGTTAACAGAGATGTAAAATTGAATTGATTTAAATCAAATAAAAAGAGAATGCCGAAATTGGTTAAGCAAAAAATCATATGGACTAAAAAAAATTTTAAAATTTTTTATTTTTATTTTTAAGAAGGCCAATATTTTGATCATTAATGAAACTGTAAAATATATAGGGTGGACATGATTCCTGAACCCCAAATTACAATAAGTATAGGGAGGACGTCCCAAGATAATAACGAGAGTCTCAACAAAAAGTATGTATTCTATCATGCACTAATTAGCGAAGAGTACACCTTTAGCTACCCGTTCGCTTTATAAGTGTGGTGACATACCGGAAAGTAAATGCTTAATCAAAGCCATTCTCATGTGACACAAAACCTAGGTAATATTGATTCTCCTCAAACTTATAAAGGTCTTGATAATCTTGGTGGAATTAATTCTGATTCTGGATTGTCTATTAAACACATTAGCTCGTCTAAGCTTCATTCTTCCTCTTCCTCTTTTCATCTCAATGATATTCTTCATTGTCCCTCTGCATCTACTAATCTTCTATCAGTCTACAAATTCACTATTGATAATCATTGTTATTTTATCTTCTATCCTAATTACTTCTGTGTTAAGGATCTGAAGACGGGGAAGATGCTCTACCACGGGAAGAGTGAAAATGGCCTTTATCCATTACGGTTTCCTTCAAAATCATCCAAAGTCTCTAGTTCATTGGCTTATGTTGGCTCTCGTGTCTCCGCTGAAACTTGGCATTCTCGCCTTGGTCATGCTTCTTCTGCTATAGTATCTAAAGTATTGTCTAATAAAGCTGTTCCAGTACTGGGATCAAGCAACTTCTCTTTTTGTCAATCATGTCCATTAGGGAAAAGTACAAAACTTCCCTATCAATTATCAGATTCTATTTCAAATTTCCCATTAGAATTAATACATTCGGATGTTTGGTGCTCCTCTCTATTATCTCATCAAGGTTTTAAATATTATTTACTCTTTGTCGATGACTATTCCCGATACTCTTGGATCTATCCCATGAAACAAAAGAGTGAAGTCTTTCAATTATTTATCACCTTTCATACTCACGTGGAAAAATTATTTAATCGTCCTATAAAAATGCTTCAGTGTGATGAAGGCGGTGAGTACAAGAGTCATGTTTTTCAATCCTATTTATCAACTCATGGAATCTTCCAAAGATTTTCTTGTCCAAAACAGCTTGAACAAAACGGTTTGGCCGAACGAAAGCATCGCCATATTGTTGATACTGGACTCACTCTTTTAGCCCATGCACATATGCCATCCACGTATTGGGTTGACTCATTCAATACGGCAGTATATATCATCAATCGTCTTCCATCCCGAGTTCTTAACTATGGCTCTCCCTATGAAAAACTTTTTCATCGTGTGCCTCAATATCACTCTTTAAAGGTCTTTGGCTGTGCTTGTTTTCCTTATCTTCGTCCCTATAACTCTTCTAAATTACAATTACGGTCCAAACGTTATGTGTTCTTGGGTTATTCACTCAATCATCAAGGATATTGTTGTTTTGATCCATCTTCAGGTCGTGTTTATTTGTCTCGTCATGTGTTATTTGATGAGTCCGGTTTTCCATTTACCGAAACTGCTCTCACTTCTAGCTCCTCCATTGATCCCTCAATAGATCAGTCCATTATAAATTTTGGCCCAATCTCAGGCCCAAGTCCATCTCTTTCTCCAAGTCCTTCTCCTTCTCCACGTTTCTCTGCTCCTCCACGTCAATCTCACTCTCCTTCTCCTTCTACCGCAAACATTGCTCCTCCTCCAGACCATGAACGTCAACCACCCACACCGTCTCTACAAGTCTATACTCGGAACCCACAACGCCAAATTCTCACTTTTGGTGATTCCTCACAATCCCAATCTCCAACTTCCCCTTCCCTTCCAAATCAGAGTACTTCCACTCCGATTTCGCCCTCCTCTGCACAACCACCTGCATCACCAATTCCTTCACCCTCGTCCCACACTGATCCCCCCACCTCTGTCCCCACTGGCATTCCGATTCCACCATTGTTATCCTCTCCTTTGGTGTCATAGGTGAATAATCATGGCGGCATCGTCACTCGCAGCAAACATGGAATTCGCAAGCCCAATCCCAGATATGCTATGCACTCTACTCTCCTAGCTCTTCCTCTTGAGCCTACTTGTTATACACAGGCTGCAAAGTATCAAGAATGGCGTGAAGCAATGGGTCACGAATTCAAAGCATTGCAACAGGCAGGTACTTGGTCCTTAGTTCCACCATCCTCCTCAATGAATATTCTTCCTAATAAATGGGTATTCCGAATCAAGAAACGCTCAGATGGGAGTATTGAGCGGTATAAGGCAAGGCTAGTAGCCAATGGCTTTCATCAGCAAGAGGGCCTTGATTATACTGAAACGTTCAGTCCAGTTGTTAAGCACTCCACAATTCGCCTCGTTCTTGCTTTTGCAGTCAGTCATCGTTGGCCAATTAGACAGTTAGATGTCCAAAATGCGTTTCTCCATGGCTATCTCAATGAGGATGTCTATATGAAGCAACCTGTTGGCTTTGTCGATCCCAAATTCCCACAACATGTCTGCAAGCTCCGCCGTTCTTTATATGGTTTAAAACAGGCCCCTCGGGCTTGGTTTCGGTGCTTTTCGGATTACTTAGAAGAACTTGGCTTCCTGGAATCACGGGCTGACTACTCTATGTTCACATTCAATAATAGAGGCATATATATCATTCTTCTCATTTATGTGGATGACATACTGATCACGGGTAACAACTCTTCTCACATATCACACCTCATTCATCAACTCAACTCCTTATTCTCTATGAAAGATTTGGGCTCTGTTCATTACTTTCTTGGTATTGAGGCTGTTTATAATGGTGACCATTTGCATCTGACACAACATAAATATATTGTGGATTTGTTGAAAAGGACCAAGCTTCATGATTCTAGACCTTATCCTACGCCTGTTTCATCTGGCAAAAAGCTTAGTGTCTATGATGGAGTCAAATTAGAGGATCCGTCAGAATATAGAAGTATTGTTGGGGCTTTACAGTACCTTACTCTCACTCGTCCTGATATTTGTTATGCTGTCAATCAAGTGTGTCAGTTCATGCACTCACCAACTAATGTCCATTGGGTGGCAGTCAAACGAATCCTACGATATTTGAAGTGTACCATTGATCATGGATTAGTTTATCAGCCAGGTTCTCTCAAGTTAGTTGCCTATTCGGATGCCGATTATGCGGGTGATCCGGATGATCGTCATTCCACTGGTGGGTTCTGTGTTTATCTTGGTCCAAACTTGATCTCTTGGAGCTCCAAGAAACATAAAACAGTATCCAGGTCCAGTGCTGAAGCTGAGTACCGGCAGCTTGTTTACACAGCTGCTGAGTTGTCTTGGCTTCGGTTTCTATTTCGTGATCTTAATGTGTTTCTCTCATGTCCCCGGATCTGGTGTGATAATGTCAGCTCCATATCTTTGGCCTCCAATCCAGTTTTTCATTCCAGAACCAAGCATATCGAAGTTGATTACCATTATGTGAGGGATAAGGTTGTTAGAAAAGAGCTGGCCGTTTCCTATGTTTCTACTGATGACCAAACAGCAGACATTTTCACCAAGGGCTTATCAACTCAGCGTTTCCAGTTTCTTACGTCCAAGCTTCCGGTCCGTGCTCGTCCTCTCAGCTTGCGGGGGAATGATAACCAAGAAGATAGTCCAGGTTCATTGCATTGATTAGTGCTTCAATCACTCTGTGAATCAAATGGCAGATCCTAAATCAAAGAGTATCAGTTTCTTGTATCTACTTTCAATTCAATATATTTTGTAAATCAAACAGTTAGTTCTTACCTCAGATAGAATATAGTCCTTGTATAAATCTAGGCATTGTACTGTAAAGCAATTATCAAATACAAACAGATTATTCCAATCTCTTCCTCTGTTCTTTACCCTCAGCTCTGCATGTCATATAGATAAATACTGGAAGCATTAGTTTCTTTATTCTGCTGTCAAGGCCACTGCTGCTTACAGCTCTTCTCTCCCCAAGTTCATTTGGTGTGGGTAAGTCTTGACAGATCAAATCTGTAGGCACTTTTGCTTGTTTATAAATTGTAAAGTTAACAATTTTCATGTCTGAACAATACCAAGAAAAGAGGGCTCAGGAGATGCCTGTTGGTAATGAGTTCATCATCTATCCATTAATTAAAATGATAGAAAAAAGTTGGAAATACAGATTGGTTGTGCTAACTGGGGAAACTGAAATGCGCCTGAGCTTAATAAAATATCACTGGCCGGCCTGCCAGCCATATTCTGTCGGAATTATATATACTTCAACCCGTGCATTATTCTTGATGATACAAATTATCTGTTAGGTTAAGTGCATTGTTTTTTTTTGGTCAACTATAATATTAAACAAATTCTGTAGTTAGGTAGTTGAAGCCTTGAAGGTGTATATCATGCTAGATGTGCATATCATGCTAGAAGGTGTCTTAGTATAGAAAACATGACACATATGGGAATGTATTTTTGTGTCCTCTTATGAATTTAAGGACTACGTTTACAGATATTTGAGGACACAATTTGTGTCCATGTATAGAAAAGATGACACATTTCAATGTGTCCTCTTATAGATTTAAGGACTCTATTTCCCGAGTTTTTAGGACACAATTTTTTGTGTCCTCGTAAAGAAAAGAGAACACTTATTTGATAATATAAGGATGCAATTTAGGTGTCTTCTCATGGATATAAGGACACCATGTCCAAAGCTATTAGGACACAAAAACTGTGTCCTCGTATAGATAAGAGGACACATTTCCAGTGTCCTTGTTTGGGACTTATGATGACACTCGGATGAAAGAGTCCTTGTATGTATTTAAGGACACGGTTTCAATGTCCTTAAATCATGTTATTGTAGTAGTGCTTCTTGGTTGCAACTAATACTGTGTCATTGATGTGTTTGTTGTTTTAGATGGACAGAAAAATTGCAGTGCCAGCTCTTGCGGTTGTACCAATTGAGAGCAAGTGCAGTCGTCCTCATGGACACTTGAAAGCTGTTCTTTCGATGGTCTTCACAGCACCTACAACAATTTTTGGTTTTCCTTTTTGAACAATTTGACCTTAATTTTCGTTTGCTGGAAAAACTTTTGAAGGGGAATATGTTAACAACTTGACATTGAATGACTATCATGTTTGCAATGCAAGATGCTGAGTTCTTTTTTAAAATCTTTCCTGTCCTTTATATAAATCACTTGCACGATACAAGAGTAGAAGAAAAACTAAAAAGGAAAGCAGAGCTACATCTCAATTGCCAATCTCACCCTACCATAAACCAACTAATATGGCGTTCAGCCTTGATCAACTGCAGAGAAACATGAATCATTGATCTATGGGTCATGTGGGAACCCCGAAGGCGACTTGGCGCGCATCAGCAGGCGGCCACATGCAGCAAAGACTAGGACTCATGCCTGAAACTATTGACCAAAACAATGCCTTACAGATGGAGTAAAGACGTACTAAGAATAGGAAAACAGTCATTAGTACTGTAAAGACTATAATGCCAGTACTTGACCAGAAAAAAACATAAAGCTGTGGCTATAAAGAAATTGCAGGGAATTTGTCGTGATTGAAGATATTTGTCCACCAATAATTCTTCAAATCACATGCAGCTGACCAGAAAAAAAAAAAAATTGTCGCTATAAAGAAATTGCAGGGAATTTGTCGTGATTGAAGATATTTTTCCACCAATAATTCTTCAAAAAAAAAAATTGCAATAATTCTTCAAATCACATGCAGCTGACCAGAAAAAAAAAAAAATTGTCGCTATAAAGAAATTGCAGGGAATTTGTCGTGATTGAAGATATTTTTCCACCAATAATTCTTCAAAAAAAAAAAATTGCAATAATTCTTCAAATCACATCATATAAAGCCGGTTCAGGGGAGTAGCATATCGCTACACCAGAAAACCTTCTTACTTGAAGCAAGTCCATTTTCTCATTTCCCTCTTTTTCTTTCCTCTGACAATCAATTTCCGAACACCACTATGGCTGAAGAAGCACTTGTGTCCTTCCTTGTAGAGCAGTTGGGTTCCTTCACCTTCCAACATGTGGAACAACATGTGAAACTTGTTATGAATGTCAAAAACGAAGTAGCAACTCTTACCCTCAACCTCAAAACTATCCAAGCTGTGCTGGCGGATGCAGAGAGGAGGCAAGTGAAGGAAGACAGCGTGAGATGCTGGCTCAATGATCTGAAAGAAGTGTCGTTCGAGGTAGACGATGTGGTGGACGAGTGGAGCACTGAAATCTTGAAACAACAAATCGAGAACCAAGGTGACAATGCTATTGTACCTAAGAAGAAGGTATGTTTCTCTATTCCCTTCCGTTGTCTTTGTACTGGCCAAGTCACTCGGATAATTTCTCGTCATGACATTGCTGTGAGGATAAAAGAGTTGAATAAGAAGTTAGCTTCGATTCATGAGCGGCAAATTTTTTTTGAGTTTCTTAAAAAGGAAATAGAATTTGAGCAACCTGAACGATTGAAAAGTTTGTCAATTGTCGATGAATCTGGGACATTTGGTAGAGATCATGACAAGGACATACTAGTAAGCCAATTGGTGAGTGAAAATAGTCAAGAAAGGGGGGGGCCTCTTGTCATCTCTATTGTAGGTTTTGGGGGGATTGGAAAAACAACTCTTGCCCAACTAGCCTATAGTGATGATAAGGTAAAGGAATGTTTTCGTACAAGAATATGGGTTTGTGTCTCAGAACCATTTGTACAAATTGCAGTTGCCAAAGCCATCCTTGAGGGTCTTAATGTAAGTGTCCCAAATTCAAATGAGTTAGAAACTTTTGTTCGACATATATCTGACTCTATTGAGGGCAAGAAGTTCCTCCTTGTCCTAGACGATGTTTGGGACTCAAACCATAGAAAGTGGGAGCCCTTCTTGACAACATTACGGTGTGGTGGCTCAGGGAGTAGAATTTTGGTTACAACGCGAATAACGCATGTTGCTAGTACACTAGGAGCAACTACTGACCACACAATCCATTTGAAGGAGTTGGGTGAAGAAACTTGTCGGTCATTGTTCTATCACATTGCATTTTTTGATGGTGAAAGAAAGGAGTCTAAAAAGTTCAAAGATATTGGTAATGAAATCGTGAGAAGGTGCAAAGGCTTTCCTCTTGCTGCTAAGACTTTGGGTAGTCTAATGCGGTATAAGAAAACAGTGCAACAATGGGAAGATGTCTTGAATAGTAAGATATGGGAATTTGAGGAGGTTGAGCAACAAGTTTTCCAACCACTATTACTAAGTTACTATGATTTAGAACCACTTTCCAAACGTTGTCTTTTGTATTGTGCTACATTTCCTAAAGATCATAAGATTGTCAAGGATGAGTTGATTGAGTTGTGGATGTCACAAGATTATCTTAAAGTTAAAGGGGGAACCAAAGAAGATAAAATAGTTGGTCAAAGGTGTTTTGAGAACTTAGTATTGCGGTCTTTTTTTCAAGATTTTGAGAAAGATTATCAGAGGAACATTGACAGTTGTAAAATGCATGACATTGTGCATGACTTTGTGCAATATTTGACCAAGGATGAATGCTTTAGTATGGTGGTTAAGGGTGCTAATGAGAGAATGGAGTTACCGAGTGATGAGGTCCGTCATTTGTCTTTAATGTTTGCACCCGAGGGTCCATTTCCTGTTTCTTCTCTCAACTGTAAGAGTTTGCGCACTCTCACAGCTTTTGAATCGAAACTTACTAGCATTGGCGTAGAGTTGATTTCGCAATCAAAAAGCCTTAGGACTTTGAATTTGAGTGAAAACTCGATTGTAGAAGTTCCAAAGGAGATTGGTGGATTGATACATTTGAGATATCTGGACTTGTCTCAAAACCGTGAATTGAAGGAATTGCCCGACAGTTTATGTGATTTATACAATCTGCAAACCTTGCGGCTTGTCGGCTGCTTCAAACTTGTCAAATTTCCCGATGAAGAGGCAATGAGAAAGCTAACCAAGTTAAAGCATCTTTATGTTGAGGGGTCCTGTCGTCTAAAATCAAAAGGGATAGGGAGGTTAACCGGTCTGCAAAAGCTAGATGTGTTTCATCTAAATGGTTATTGGGGTGAGGACAAAGAAGGGACGTTGAAGTTGCAAGATTTGAAAAACTTGAACCAACTTGAAGGGAGTCTTTACATTGCACACTTGGAGTCTGTGGAAGATGCGAGTGAGGGTGTAAAGGCATGTTTGAGTGAGAAACATCTCCTTCATCTGGATCTAGACTTCTTATGTCACAATGGATGTGAAAAGCGGGTGAGAGAAGAAGGGACGGGCCAAAATGATAGAGAAATACTGAATGGGCTGCAACCACATGGAGATTTGGAATCATTGACCATCCGGAACTGCCAGCTGGCTACTTCTCCGTGTCCCGATTGGATCTGGTCTTTACATAATCTGACAAGTCTTGTGCTTCAACACTACCGTAATTGTGAGCTGCTTTCGGGTCCATTTGGGAGATTGCCGTCGCTTGAAACACTTGCATTTGTTGAGATGGGGAAAGTGAAAAAGGTGGGAGTGGAGTTATTGGGAATTGAAGAAAGAGAATTACAATCATCCTCCTCCTCCTCCTCGTCTTCTCTTATTTTATTCCCCAAATTGAAAAGCCTCCGGTTCAGTAACTTGTTCAAGTGGGAAGAGTGGGAAGGAGTGGGAGGGGATTTTCAGAATAATATTACCATAATGCCCTCCCTATCTTTCTTGCAATTTCATTATTGCCCGAAACTTGGTACGCTGCCCGACTTCCTGCGCAAGACACCACTACTGTCTTTAGTGCACCTCTACGGTTCTGAAATTCTCGAAGATAGAGTCCGGGACAAAACAAGTGAGGAGTGGGCCAAGATTTCTCACGTCCCAAACTTGGACATTGATTTCAGGCGGATTTGACAAGCTGTGGCGATTTCAGGCGGCGAGTTGTTGAGTGGTCTTGTCTTCTAGTAAGATTTCAATTCAATGTTTCCATTAACTTTATGTATCGTATCGTATCGTATGGTTTTTTCTCAAGGGATATCCAATAATATAATCATAATAACCTATTTTTTTTATTTGATTTATGATTTTTTTATTTGTTTCATCAATCCAATATATTACGAATTATCCTTCAATGAATTTGATGCCCCGTATCCTTCAATGATTGCATCTCTTACATGGAATTTAATGTCTCAGATATTCTTACTGGTGCAATTGCAAAGCTCAATGCTCTTTCATCGTCCCCGGTATGTTTATCTATTTCTTCTTTCCAAAATAATTTCCGAAATTTATGATTTTTTGTTTGTTTCATCAATCCAATATTACGAATTAGTCGTCAACCCAGTCTTCTGAATGTGTTGGAAGAGTATTTGAATCGTGTTTTGAGTAGAATTTTCTGCATTTTTGGCAATTTGGTTTTTCAAATTGTTTGGATTTCAAAGTTTCAGAATCTGCTTTGGACCGTATAATGAGCAATTGATTCAAATATCCTATAAACTTAATTCCATCAATATATGTTTGCATCACTAAAGCAGGGGGTTAAATAAGGGGATTGTTTGTTTACTTGCATATACTAGTTGTTGCATTTTGGTATCCAATTTCTGATTCATTGAAACTGGAAAACATGAAATTGTTCTGTTGGAGTGAGAGGGTAGTATTTTTGCTACTTGAATGATATAGTTCCTTTTCCAACATCTAATTTATTCATCCATTCACTTGAAATACTCGAAGTTCAGAAAGGAGGTTCTATGAATAGTAAAATTATGCAAGTATGTAGTGGTTAAGTATCTCTTTTGTTAAAAGCTATTAAAAAATTAAGTTGATTGCTTGAGATGAGATTGATAGTTAAATGCAAGAAAATAATAATATTTGGTTATGGAAATGCAGAAAGGCTTGCAAGCAAACTCTTACGTGGAGGGAATAGGGAGGTCAGGTCTTTTAGTTCTGATGATTGGAGTCCACTGCTAGATGATCCCCAACCGTCAGTACTCTTTGTGCTATATTGAATAAAATTTCCTGTCCACCTTTGGGTAGTTTGGAACTGACTGTCTTCTTTTAATACAGCTTATAGACTACAGAGGAATTCTTCACACTTTCTCGTACTGTACTGCTCAGATTTAATCTAAAAGCATTTACAATGTCATTGGGATTTTCAAGCTGACGAGTGGATATATGCTTTGGTAAGCTGCACAGATCATAATTTTAGTTTTTTAGTTGGTAATTATGGCAAGAATTGGTGTGGAAGTACATTTTGCGAGTTAAATTTGAAATTGCAAGTGACTTATCTTCTGAAGATGTATTCAAGTCTATTTCTTCATACATATTACTCTATATAAACAGCCGCTTATTATATTATATTAAGATTGATAACTTTTGAATACTCTATGCATTGTTAGACAGTGAGGAAACAAAAAACAGATATTTAGAGATAAACATTTAAGATTTTGCAATTGCAAACATTGGTAGTTTCAACCGTAGATGCTTGATCAATTGCAAATATTAGTATATTCTTATCCATGTCAAACTGAAGTCATTTGCATTTTTCTATTGCAATCCAATCAATTTCAAGGGATGTCATCATAAGATCATTCAACTGTAGGCCAGCTAGAGAAATTGAACCATCTGCAAAACAGCATTTTATGTCAGAGGTTTATCTAACAATGAGAATGCACCATCAAGAAAACTCTGCACACATTGATGGATTGATGAGGTTCTTACCAAAGCTAGGCATTTCGCTTCATGTATCTCAGGTAGATTCTCATTATTTGACGTTTGTAATCTTTTGGAGGGGCTTGATTATTCGATTGCTTGCTAGTTTGCCCAATTATAACTTTGGCACATACATTATTATCTTAATGACTTAATCTTTTCGAGGTATAAAGAGAAGTTAAGAGTGGATGTGTCCCTGAATTCCATTCCATGGAATCACTGGGGATGACCCTAAATGGCTTGTAAACATTGAACAGGTAAACTCTTGACATATGTAAAACTTGAAGATTTGCAGTTAATTCAAAGCTCCATATATATTGCTTTTAACTTTCTGGGTCTGTTTAATGTACTAAGGTCGTTGCCTAGTAAAACAGATGAGGCATATCTTATAGTGTGTGGATTAAATCAAATGTCTTTCAGGAAGCTATGGGAGTTTGTGATCAAGAGCCGTCACGCCAAGAAGTTCGACAGCAGATTGTTTCGTTTGTTATATATTTGTACCTAGCAAGGTTGTGCTTTTGTTGGTTAAACTGGTTCAACTTGCCTTCATCATGTATACTTTTACAGCTATATCACTCTCCTTTTCTCCTTTTGTAGGCAGGAAAATATTTAAGGCGACTAAATAGTGGTGAAATTGATACTTACATCATTCATCATCTGGATTGTGATGATATTGTTTGTGGCTAGTACCCAAGACTGTTCTGTTATTCCATCTAGAAAGTAAGAACAATTGGTCTCATTTTTCTGATGATGTTAAATCTGTCAGAGTCCCTCCTAATAAATTCAGCTAGAACATTACTTCCATTTCTTTTGACAGTTGAAACTATTTAATAATTAAAGCTTCTTGGTTCCACCTATTGCTGTGTCGCTGATGTTCTATTGTTTTACATGGACAGTAAATTTTCCGTGCCAGCACTTTCCACTGAACTGAGTGAATGTGCAATGGTCTTCATAGACATTTGAAAGCTGTTCTTTCTGTGGTTCATCTTGCTGTCCTTACCGGATCCTCCTCTTCTCTTCTATTCCCAAAGTTCACTTGGTGATGGTAAGTCTTGACCGAACATGTAAAACTTTTGCCTTGTTTAATAGGAGATGAGAAATTTGCAAGTCTACAGGCTACCAAGAAAAGAATTGCTTTGAAAATAAACTTACCTACAATAATTATTGGTTTTCCTCTTTGAACATTTTGTTCTCGATTTCTTTTGCTCGAGAAACTTTTGAAAGGGAATATGTTTAACATTGAACAACTATCCTGCTTTTCTAAGCAAGACACTGAGTTCATTTTTGAAATCTGTCCTTTGTAGTGGTGCTGGAAACCTATACATCAATTGCATAACACATGAGTAGAGGTGATACTAAATTGGAAAGCAAAGCTACATCTTCGTTTGGGAATTCTATTTATGCCAGTCTCACTCCACTATGGTGGTAACCATCAAACTGCAGAAAAACCAAAGTTGCTGTGCCAGACTCCTTTATGAGTAAACTGATCTGTTCTCTTGAGGCTTCTATTATGTTCCTAGAGAGGAAATTCTGAACCCAGCTATCACTCAATTAGACGTAAAATTAGACAAAGTTGCTGGCTATGTCTCATCTCATAGTCTGTAGTTTGCTGTGGAATTAATCAAAGCAGAAGATTTCAGCGTTGGTTCAGCCTGTGAACCATTAATTATTTGCTAATTAGGTCTTCAAATGCTTTGTAAATAGATGATTTTGTGATGTGGATGAAGAGCATCCTGATTGATTTCCTTGCGTTGACCACCCACAGGTCCAGGCTGATTGTTTATGTTGTACATCTTTTGAATAACTTAATAAAGTTTGAGGTATTTCATGAAAAAATGAAAAGAGGGGTTTTTCTTTACTTATTGATCCAAGTTGTACTGGAAATTTTGCATCATATATACTTTAATTAGTTTCCCCTCTAATATTGTTGGGTTTGAATTTGCAACATCGAACTGGTAACTTTTGACTTCTGTAGTTCTGTTAACTTAGATTTGCAGTTAGTTTAAAGTTCCATAATATATTGCTTTTAACTTTCTACTAAAGTTGCTTGGTTTACATATCTTCTGAATAACTTGATAAAGTTTGAGGTATTTCAGGAAAAAATGAAGGGATCCCCTTCGGTGCGTTAACGCACCGATACATTAAAAAAGATGCCATTTGGTGACCGGTACCAACCAGTTGCACCGGTTGTGAGAATTTGAATTTCCCAAGCGCCTCGACTGTCGAGCCCACTCACTCCTTTCATCGTCTTCTCCGTCAAGAGGCTCTCACAACTCGATCGTCCTCCATCTCTGGTTTCTCTCTCCCTTTCTCCAAATCCGAAATCCCTCCACATCCTCTTCCTAAACCCTAAATCAGAAATCCCTCTTCTCTGGTTCCTCTCACTATTAGAAATCCCTCTTCTCTGGTTCCTCTCACTCTCTTCCCCCATCTCCGAAATCCCTCAGAAATCCCTAACCCTCATCCCTAACCGTCATTCTTCTCTTGTTCCTCTCTCTCTTTCTCCATCTCCGAAATCACTCGGACCAAACATGCCGCCGAAGGTCTACACAAAGAAGGCACCCAAAAGGGAGAAACCGAGCAGCTCCAGTAACTCTGATGGAGGTGCCCGAAAGAGTTCTCGAATGGCGGCCCCTAAACCGAGCAACTCCACAACGATCTCCGATGGAGGCCCCCGAAAGAGTACTCGAATTGCCGCCTCTAAAGCATCGGCTTCGGCGACGGTCTCTGAGGTCTCGAACCAAAATTCTCCAATTTTGGAGTCCGCAAAGAAAGCTTCTGTTAACAGCACCGAAGCGGTGGTTGAGGTACCTAAACTGAAACCTACTTCCGATGAAGCGGTAATTGAGGCACCGAAACCTACTTCCGATGAACCGGTGGTTGAGGCGGAGAAACCTCCTTCCAATGATACGCGGTAGCGAAAAGAGAAGGCACCAGAGGATTTAGAGTTGTCTGCCTCACCTGCCGAAGCCAAAGAGGTGAAGGATCGAAAGAAGCTCATCATGAAGAAGAAAGCCTCCGGTCGTTCCATGAGCTTTTTGAACTACCTGTAAGTATTCAAACTTCCATCTAATTGGTAATTTTGGACTGAATGACTCAAGTTATGTGACATTGTTAGATTGAGTGCAGGAACAGTCAACACAAACAAATCAATCCCCCAAAACTAAACCATGATGTGAGTATTGGATGAAATTACATGCTCGTTTTGCAATTACATGTAATACTAACTGGGATTCCTACTAATTTAACCAATTGCTTATGTTTCAGTTTCGAGTTGAGATATCTCAAAAATGGAAAGAGCTTCCAGCTGAAGAGAAGGAACAGTATGTAGTGACTGATCGATGTGGTCAGTCATCAGTTTCTGAGGAAGAGTTACTTGAGTTGGTTCGGATTGATACCCGTTGCTCTCCAGACCGCTTCAGGTCTTTGGTTGCAGACTTTAGCGATGAGAAAAAGGCAGCCTGTTCAGCAATTGGATTTGATGTGTTGTTGAAGATGTCAGGAAGGAAAATTCACCACTCTATGTTGCATGTCCTTGTGGACTACGTAGACCCCAATGCATGTACTATAACTATGCACGGAAAGAAGATTGAAATGGATGCAAGTGACTTTGAAAATGTGATGGGGTTGAAGAATGCTGGGTCCGAGGTCGACTTTAAAGGTTCCACTAATGATCACCCTGAGTTGATGGCGATAATAAACTCCTTGTGTGGGAAGGATAAGAAGATCAGTTTCAGGGACGTGCAGAACTACCTGAAGGATACAGAAGAAGTTGACAACAAGTTCAAGCGCCTGTTTGTGTTGTTCACAATGAGCACCATCCTTAGCCCATCTGCCTCACTGACAATACCAAAGAAGTGGCTGCTGGCCCTGAAGGACACTCGCCTGATTAGCTCTTTAAACTGGGCTGATTACTCATTCAAATGTTTGATGGAGGCCATCGTCAGTTTCAAAAAAACTCTCAGTCCTATTGTAGCGGTTGTGTCCTGTTTCTGCAACTGTTCTATTTTGATCGTGTTTCACATGGGAAGACCATTGTGGACAAGTCCTTGTACCCAGTTGAAGCTTGGGGGGACCATGAAACGGGCAAACTGCTCAAATGGGTGAACAAGCAAGGTGGTTTGCTGGATGAAAATGTTCTTGTGGCAAAGGTTGGCGATCGTGTTGGTAGTGGAGATCAGGCCAAAGCATATGGGGTGATTAAGAAAGAAATGTCTGACTTGGCTGCTAAAGTGAATGGGTTGGAAAATAATATGTGCAATCTGAGAGATGATATGATGGGAAAGATGGACAAAGTCTTGAGTATGCTGAACACTCTGACTGCACAAAATGTGAATGTCAATCAGAACCTTCAAACTGATGGCTTAGCAGAAAAAGTAAGCCCCAAGAAAGTTTCAAAAAAGAAAGCTGGAGAGCAACAGGAGGTATGAAGTTATGAAGTTGTGGGCAGTAGTGAATGGAGAAAGAAACGAAGTGCTGTGTTTCTTGTTAGTTGATCAATAATAAAGGAATGCATTTAGTGCATTCCTTTATAGTTGTTGTGTTTCTTTGTGGTTGATCAATAAAGGAATGCATTCACTGCATTTCTTTATAGTTGCTGTGTTTCTTTGTGGTTGATCAATAAAGGAATGCATTCACTGCATTTCTTTATAGTTGCTGTGGTGTTTCCGTTTGTGCAGTGCATTTGTTGCACCTTGTAATAAGACATGAGTGGGTTTTAATAAAGTTACTTTTCAATGTATCCCTTCTCTATTCACTGTTAATGAATGCATCTACTTTCCCATTCTGTTTACTAACACGCAACTACTTTCTATCTCACGTAGGTGTTACAGGTACATGGGGAAGACTTGCAACCAAAAAAGAAGACCTCCTTGATTTGCCTATCTGACTCAACATCTGTAGTCAGCCCACTGAAAAGTATGAAGAAAGTTGATGCCAACCCCACGACCAAGAGTAACATAGAGAAGATTGGTAACTTCAAAGTCAAGGGAGATCGGGAGGAGGCTGACAAAGGAGTGCTCAGGTTTGTTTATGATGTGTCAGCTGAAGAGAAGGAGACCATTGTGGATAGTTAAAATTTCTTCACTAGTCGAAAAGCAGTTTGGTCACTTAAACCTAACAGATGGGTTGAAGATGATATTATCAATTTGTTTAGTGACTATCTATTTCTAGGACTCTTCCCAAGCAATAGATGTTGTTACTTCACAACATACTTTTGTCAGAAGATGAAAAGTTACAATGACAGAGACATGTGTGGAGATTCGGCAAGGGCAGTTTTGAAGGGTTTGGGTGTAAAGAGATTTGAGAATGGCATACCTGAGTGCGAGAAGGTAAAGGAAAGGTTTTTCTTTGTGTTTAGCAATAATTGTTGGTTTTTCTCTCGATCGCACATCATTCTCACATTCATATTTTCAACAGATTTTCATACCAATGCATGACATCAATCATTGGTACCTCCTTGTTGTGCGTCTTGATAATCAGACAGGAGAAGTGTGGGATAGCTTACAATGTAACAGGAGACGAATGAATCTGTGCAAAGCCGCTGTAAATGATGTTCTTGCATTTGAATCTTTTTGTGTTGAAAACCCTATAAGCCTTGTACTTATCATTATTTTTTCCTAATTGTGCAGTTGCAAACACTGGACATTATCTACCACCATGTGGAGTTCAAAGTCAAGAATGTTGTGAAGAAGTTTGCTGACTTCTAGTTATTCGAGCCGGCTGAATGCCCTAAACAAGAGGGCGGTTCTGACTGTGGGGTGTATGTGATCAAACACATGCAGTGTTATGGATCTGAGTGGTGGCATCAGGTATGTTTGTCATTTCTGCATGAGGTATGAATCTGAATGACATGTTGGTAATAGCTTAGCTTAACATTACTTATTCAAATAACACTGCAGTTTAACTCAGAAGAGGTACGCATGGACTTAACCATTGAATTGGTAAGGAACAAATTCAATGAGTGCTGGAAATGGATCGATGAAGCCATCAAAACTCGGCCACCACCAATATGTTCTACACCTAAGACGGCACAAAGGGAAACTAAAGCAGCATCGAAGAAAGGGACCGTGAAGAACCTAATCGTCCGACCACCTCGCACTAGAGCTCAATCCAAGAGGGGTGTGGCATCAAATGTCCGTCGTAGCAGGTGAAGGAAGGTTGCAGGATTTTGTGATTTTGGAATGTAGTTTACTTGCAGGTTTTTGTGGTTTTGTGGAAGACTTGCAGGTTTTTGGGATCTAGTTCAGTTCACTTGTAGGCTAGGAATGTAACACCCTACTGTACTTGCAATTCGATAGGCAATGTAGTTTACTTGCAGGTTTTTGTGGTTTTGTGGAAGACTTGCAGGTTTTTGGGATCTAGTTCAGTTCACTTGTAGGCTAAGAATGTAACACCCTACTGTACCTGCAATTCGATAGGCAATGTAGTTTACTTGCAGGTTTTTGTGGTTTTGTGGAAGACTTGTGCAACATTGAAGTCATTTACTTATTTTCCAATTTACCATTAAGCTCACAAGTAGACCTACAGATGCCTTGTACAAACAGACCTACATGTTTTCTACACATGAATCCTTGGCCCAGTAGACCTACATATGAGGAAAACTTTTTCAAACTTCTTCAAACAGACCTACATGTTTTCTGATTGTGTTTACCTTTCCAGCAATATCATTGTTCCCCAATGAGTAGACCTCCTTTCTCAAGCCAGTAGACTCTTCTGGCAAACTGATTTCTTCGAAAAGGTCTACACAATTAGGGAGACAAAGATGCTCGGACAAGTACTTGAACTACATATGAAACTTAAAACAACGTAATTTTTTTGGTTACTCATTTTCAATCCACAACACCATTAGGCAAGTAGACACCATTGAGGAGCCCAATAAAAGGGAACTACATCATAAGGAAAGCATGTTAATGTGAAAAGCGATGCCGTGTGTGTGATGTGGGTAGACCAATCTTCGATGGTTCATAGCCTGTGGCCCACTTCAGTCCACGTGTCGACAAGATGGGGCTAGTTTGATCAAAATACAAGTAGACCTGGTTCACCTCTTCATCACGATACCTATTGATGACCAAGTAGTGGAGATACATAAACCAGTAGACTTTTCTGGCAAACTGATTTCTTCAAACAGACCTACATGTTTTCTGAACGTGTTTACCTTTCGAGCATTAAATTGTTTCCCTAATGTGTAGACCTTCTTCCTCTAGCCAGTAGACTCTTCTAGCAATCTGATTTCTTCAAAAAGGTCTACATAATTAGGGAGACATAGATGCTTGGACAAGTAGAACCACCTATGAAACTCAAAACAACGTAATTTTCAATCTAGTTACTCATTTTCAATCTAGAATTCGATAGGCAAGTAGTAGAGATTCATACACCAGTAGACTTTTCTGGCAAACTGATTTTGTCAAATAGAACTGCATGTTTTCTGAACGTAATTTTTTTTGTTACTCATTTTCACCATACAACACAATTAGGCAAGTAGACACCATTGAGAAGCCTAATAAAAGGGAACTACATCATAAGGTTACTGGTTAATGGTCAAAAGTTACATACATTATAACGCGAATACAGCTAGAATTGCTTAAACGAAATGCCAAAATGATGGAAGTTCAGCTTCTAACATTAAAATGATTACACAAACAATCTAAGGAGATTACAGTCACATCCACAGAACACTTGCTTGGTGAAAATCATCAATATCTGGAGAGAATTCAGAGTCACTAGGCCACCACCAATAACCTGAGGGAGGTGAATTGGCATTCCCATCTTGTTCCTCTTCCCAGTGGCATAAGATACAACTGCATCTCTTTTTGTTGTCTGGACCGACGTTGTACAAGTGTGAGCATGTGCCGCATGGGCTTTTAGTGACATCGGTGATATGGATGCAAAATCCTTCTTCAACAGCAGAACATGTGTGCGCATGTATTGGCTTTGAGTCGTCTTCCTTCTCATATTCATCAGAGATATGCTTATGCTTTTCATCCAATGCGGGGACCATAAGGCTACCTGCAATATCGAGACTAGGCTTCTTCTGATCCCAGTTCACAATGGGGGGTGTTTCTTCCAGTGAAGACATCTTGCACACCACAGTGAAAGGACCAATAATACCTGTCAAAACAACCATGAAATTTTTAACAATTACATTTATCGAATAGGTTGAGCAATGATCAAAGCAATAGCCACATCTCGAAGTTGAGCATTTAATCGAACAGGTGGTGTGCATCTTCATTTGAACCTCCGAATCTTTACTACTTTGTTTCATTGTGAGTATACCAACTACTAAACAATACAAGTAGACCATCTTCTTGTTGTTGATTAATATACATGATTCTCAGCTATGAGAGGGGAGACACAAAATGAAAGCAGTCAACAAAATAGAGAAATAATAGTAGCTTACTTACTTCTGGCAAACTAAAATGAACGCTTTCTAGCCTTCCTCCAGACTTCCTAAACAACAGTTTTTGATGGTTCTGGGCATTCCCATCGAGCCACTGATCAGAGAGAGTTAGTGTTAGCTGAAACCTTTGCCATGGAAGAGAACATGAGAGAGTGGAGTGCGAAGAGAACAGAGCAGGAGGGTGGAAATCAATTTATATTGTGTGAAGAGAACAGAGCAGAAGGGTGGAGTGTGATTTATATTGATGGGATTTAAGGTGTTTTTCCGCCTTGGTTTCAAATTTCAATGGCAAAATTTCAAAATTTTGCTTTGCCGCCTTGGTTTGCACCCTCAAATTTTCAATATGTTTTGCCGCCTTGGTTTTGCCGCCTTGAACAGGAGGGGCTGCGTTTTGGATATTTATGGGTTTGACTAGGGTCTGACTAGGGTCTTTGTGGATATTTATGGTTTTGGGCAATTTAGGGTTTTCCCTCAAGTGTCAACCCTAAACCCTAAACCCTACACCCTAAACCCTAAACCCTAAACCAAAAAAATGCATTTGTGTTTGATGATCCTAAACCCTAAATCCTACCCTGTAATGGACTATGTAATTGATCAACATAATCCTAAACCATAATGGACTATAAAATTGATCAACATAATGAATCTTCATGATGATCCAAAAACCCTAAATCTCTATGGGCAAACCCTCTACAGGTAGGAGGTTACTTGTGCTTGATGATCCAAAAACCCTAAATCTCTATGGCGAAACCCTTTACAAGTAGGAGGTTCCTTGTGCTTGATGATCCTAAAACCGTCAGGAACAAAATAATGGACCATAGCATAATGAATCATTAGATGTGACTTCTAGAGGCAAACCCATTACAAGTAGGAGGATACTTGTGCTTCATGATCCTAAACCATAATCCTAAACTATAAGAGACATATAGATCAACGTTAATGAAGATTCATTGTGACACCTAGAGGCAAACCCTTTACAAGTAGGACTACTATATTGGAATTATATCAATGCAAGTTAGCTATTACATCATCTCTTACATAATGTCATATGATGTAGGGATGATGTATGTTGATTTCCTTATTACAATAGAATAACTCCACCTCTAAAGCGTAATTGAAATATGTTTACTTATTTTCCAATTTACTATTAAGCTTACAAGTAGACCTAACTCTGATGTTTACCTTTTTTCTAAGATCACTATCAGTCTCCAAGTAGACCACCGACAGTAATTAGTAGGTAGGGTCATTACTTTTGGCCGACATCACTCTACATGTCAATGGGGGATTGGGTACGTTTGTTGCCCCACAGGATGTACACAAAAGATTAAATTATTTACCTTTTTTTCAATACAGTTACGATAAACAAGTAGACCACTGAGTTTAAGTGCGTATATGTATTTGCTCCAAAAACAGATAGGTAACCTGGTTTACATCTATTTCCATAATTGTATTGATTAACAAGTAGACCAAGTGATAGCAACTAGTAGCTGGGAAACTGTTCCTTTTTTTTGAAAATGGCTACACGATTTGTGAGATATGAATACTTTGACTAGTAGACCATACAATAACATATAAGATTGGCACTACTACAAAATCACTGCAAATGTCAGGTGAACTTGACCTGCAACTAGCACTAAGATTGGCACAAGATCATTATCACAATCTCTACTCACTACTTCAAAATGAGGTCACCTTTTTACATGTACGATATGTGTGCCCAGCACCTTTGCATCTACTACAATGAATGGATCTTTTCGCAGGTGTTGCATTCCAAGGAGTGTTGCTTCCTTCGCCGCCTGTCGTTTCACCTTCTTTGCCGCCTCTCTTCTCAGCTTCTTTCTCCTTCCTATCTTCACATGTCTGAGTATTGTGGCCAGGACCTTTGCAATAACTACAAGTAATCGGTCGTTTGGATGGCTCATACTTTTTGTCGCTTTTGGCTTCTCTGCCTTTGGTCTTAGCGGTGATAGGATCTCTTAAAACACAACTTTTACTCTTCGGTGTAGCTATACTTTGAACCTGTTCACAGCCTCTCAACAACCCTTCCATTATTGTTGTCAGTCTATTTATCTCTCTCTTCAACATGTTGTACCCTGCTTCCGACTTGGAAGCATAAAAACACATTCGGTTGCAATCAACACTCATAGCACCATACCTACTAACTTCCATGGCTTCTTTGGAAATATCTTGTTCCGGATATTTGATTGAACACACATCTCTAGCAGACTTCGACCATCTCTTCACTATCAGTGACTTTAGAATCTCATTGATGTGTTCGTGTTTCATCACTGTGAACATGTGACGACATGGGACTCCCCTATACTGAAACATGTTACAAGAACATACCATGATCGGGTCTGTTGCACTTTCAGTGTTTTTCCCATGGTAGTAAACTACCTTGTGCTCAAAATCAGGCCGCTTGTAAGATGACATTGTGTAAACACGGTGCCCATCTTCAAAGTACTCTGGTCCCTGTCGTAGTGTGGCTTGGCTCTCCTTCCTGATCTCCTTCCTAACCCACTTAAACACATCGTATGTGTATATAGAAGCTGTATGATTCTCCAAGTCTTTTAGGTGAGTTTCGAGAACAGGGGTTGAGTTCATAGTGTTAAAGTCATCCCTTACTTGATTGTTTCTCAATCTCATGAGTGCTCGGTCCATCCTCGAAACGACTTCGACTAGTTTCATGCCGCTCCCAATAGAGTCTTTGATGAACCTATTCATGCCCTCACACCTCTGCGTGCTTCTCATGCCAGCCATAAAATGGTTCCTGAAAAATGCTTGAGCCCACTTGTCTCGTTTCTCATACATCATGTTGATCCAGAAACTGTTGTGGAGATCGAATTTCTCCACCATGTCGTGCCACATTACTTCAAACTGCTCCACAGTTTGGAATTTTCTCATGCACCTGTTAAAAGCTTTCAACTTTTCGTCGCACTTCAAATTAGTGTTGGCATTTCTGGAAAGGTGCCAAGCACAAAGACGGTGCTTTGCTTGTGGCATCACGTCTTCAATTGCACTACGCATGGCCTCATCTCCATCTGTGAGTACAGCTATTGGCATCTTCCCATTCATTGCATCCAAAAACGAACGCAACAGCCAAGTGTATGTCTCCACCGTTTCATCGACAAGAAGAGCAGCACCAAACAAAATACTTCCCCGATGATTGTTTAACCCAACAAACAAAACCAATGGCTTTTTGTAAACATTGGTTTTGTATGTGCTATCAAAGATCAGCACATCCCCGTAACACATAAAATCAACAAATGCATGCCCATCTCGCCAAAACATGTTTGCTAACCTGTCTTCTATATCTACATTGAACCTGCAGTAGAAGTATGGGTCTTGTGCTGCCAGAGCGTTCATGTAGGCAAGTGCGCCTTCGGAGTCACTCTCAAAGGAAGTGGTGCGCCGTTGTTGGTCAAGCTTGTTGTATAGGTCCTTCTCAGTAAATCCCACTGTCTTATATCCCCCCGCTTACTCCACCATGTACTCATACGCATGGCAAGGTCTGATTGACACTTTAGACATTGTATTTGCACGGGCCAAGTCTGATTTGCCGACATTTCGATGCGAACAAATGAAGGCAGTCTGGTTTCCTGTTGCTAACTCGTGAGAATGCTCTGGAACAAAGGCTTTCACCACATAAGCTCCTACAAGCTCGTTGTAATTGACCCTGAACTTAGCCTTGCAATTTACCCTTGTAATTTTCCGAGGAGTACGACCCCTTCCGTCCAGTACGAACCACCTTTTAGCTCGAGTCCCTTGCTTGTTGCAAAGCCATTGTCTCCTCCGGATCGTACCTTCAGCCTCTCCTTTGGTATCCTTCCTAAATCCAAAGCCAAGTGCCAAGGAATATGCAGAATAGAACCTCTCCGCGTCCTCTACTGTCTTAAACGTCATAGCCTTCACGTCTTCAACCTTCAATCTTCTGTAGTCTGGGACATCGTTGAACACTTCATCATCAGTTCGTGTTTCATCAGCTCGAGTCCCTTCCTTGTTGCAACCCTTTGTTGTGTTGTCCATCGATTCGATGCTTCAGTCTCAGATAAATGAGGATAAATGAGGGGAGACAGAGAAATCGAGCCAGAGAGAGATGGGGAAGAGAGAGAATAGAGAGAGATGGGGAAGAGAGAACAGAGAGAGATGGGGAAGAGATAGAACAGAGAGAGATGGGCGAAACGGTCACCTTGGTTTCGAATTTCAAATGCTCCAAACGGTCAGATGACCGGATCTTCAGGTAACCAGTTGCACCTGCAGGGCCTACTATCCAAGCGTACCAGTAATTGTTTGCCACGTAGATCACGCATGGGTGCATTAACGCACCGAAGTCTTTCCCAAAAATGAAAAGGTCCAAATGAAAACAATGGTTTTTCACTTTTTCTTGACTTATTGATCCTAATTGTACTGGAAAAAAAATGTTGCATCATATATAATGAAACAAACGTCTGGGATATTCTTCCAACCTTGTAGTCCTATGGAGATCTGGAAGATGAGAGCTTCATATGTCCACCTTTCACCTTTGGTTATATTGGCTTTAGTGTTCAAACAACTTATGCAGGTGCAAATATAACCTTTTTCTTTGCTTCTAGCAACCTCCAATTTTAGATGTGCATGGAGTAATTCATGTTATCGACCCAGTCAGGGGCAGAACTTGTATGGCTGCAGAGTATGCGCAGCTGCACACCCTCACTCTTTAGTTTGTTTCCACTAGGCCAATAACCTTAACACACGACACTTTTTACACAACGAAAAAAAAAAATTTGTTGTGTGATAAATGAAAGTGAATCACACAACACATTTAAAAAACTTACGTCGTATAAGGCTATTAAAATTCAGAAGTGTTTAGCTAGAAGGTCATTACACAACACTTATAAGAATGGTTTGTCGTGTGAATGAAAAAAAAATGGGCGGCAGATTTCCCTCCTTCGACTCGAATTTGGCTCCAAATTTGTATTAGATTGAACAATAGTATAGTTATATATGTTGTGCGAGTGTAGCTTTGCAAAATGTCATACAACAATTTTTATTTTTATGTTGTATGATTAAGAAATATATATTGGGAGGTTTCGATGTCCCTCCAAATGCTCTCAAACCCTACAAATTTTGATTCATACATATGTCATGATTGTAAGCTCCTACAACATAAACTACTTATTTGTGTTGTCTGAATAAGAAATCTCTATCCTGGTGCCAAAACTGAAACTTCGATTGCACATAGCGGGAACTCCCCCTCCTTACAGTCTCAGCTCAAATTTAATGTGTGCAGAATCAGTCAACGTAGCTTCATTTATGTATTGTCTGATTCATGAATACAAAATAAAAAGACCCAATGCCCGGTATTTGACAACTTCACTAGGTTACAGTTAGAAACTTTTGTCTCCCACTTCATTTGTTTCTAACACTTGGACAAAACACCAGGAAAACACAATTTCTTCATCAGTCTTATTCTCTCCCCGAAACACAAGTCATCACCCAAAAGTCATCCCTTCTCGACTTGAGATTAGTGTCCTACTATATCGACTCAGCCATCATTCAATTCCATTTGTGAAGGAGGATTCTGCAAATTGGGAAGAGGGATGAGGCTCTTCAATCTGTTGAAGATTAAGGTTTACAAAGTCGATTTGGGAATTTGTGGGCTACTCGATTTAAGGGTTTCATAGCTATTTGGGGTTTCACGAGCACTCGATTTGGGCAGTTGTAGGCTACTCAATTTAAGGGTTTCACAGCTGCTCAATTTGGGGGTTTTACTAAGTTCTTCTCTCCTTCTCTGTACTTTGATTCGACACAACCTAGAAAGAGAAGCAATCATAGTTCATGTTCATACTTGCTCCTTCGAGTATGGGTTTTGGGATCAACAACCTAGACGGAGAAGTAACCGCGACCCTTTTCGATCTGTTAGGTGATGACGATAACGACAACTTAAGTCAGCTTGCTGCTATGGTGGTGGTTCCTGCTGCCACCCAGCCCAAGCCGTTTTCAGCGTGCTAAGTCTGCCAAGCTCCCCTCCAAGCCTCTCCCTCCTGCTCAACCTGGTAATTATTCATTCATTTTTGGGTTTTCTTGTTATGGAATACACTTTTGACTATTAATTAGCTTTGGTAACTCCATTAGAATGCTTAGAATTGAAATAGATTAATAAGGTTCAAATACTGCACACCATGTGTTTGATAGTATGTCTCAAAGACAACCACCAAGCTGAACCAGTGGGCAGTTATGTTGTTTTCGAAAAAGCTATACTTCTTCTTTTATTCTCAGTTTTTGATATCTTAAAATAGATTCTTCAATGATCGTTTTGAACTTGGTTTCATGAAAAATGAAGTTGAAATGAGATATTTATGCTATTTTGAAATTAGCAGAGTGTTTCAGGATTTCTGCAGAAATCAACATTTTCTATCACTTTGGATCTCTGTTTGACCATTCATTTGAACTCTGAATAACTTGAAATTTTGCGAAATTGCAGCTTTACGTGTCTAGTTCAAAGCTGGAGAGTTGTGCTTGAAATCACTAAAAGGATGATTGTTGGTGAATTTTTATTTCTTGCTACCAGTTTTCTGAAAATTTCTGAAACTTGAAGCAATCTTATAATTCATTACTTTACATGTCTATCATGTTTTAACAGTTTAATCCTTCAGTTTTGTTTTTTTCTTTAATTCTACTTTTGCAACAAGGAGCTCTACTGCTCTGTTTTCTTTCTTGTTGGTTCTCTAATTATTTCTCGGTATCAAATTGATTTTGACATCTTTCTCTTCTTTCTTTGGTTTCTATTGGTGCTTCAACTGGTCTCTAATTAACATAATACATTTCTCTACAAAAATGCTAATTTTATTTTGTTTCTGCTTCTTCTTTCATTTTCCTATCAATATTGTGTCATTGGGATTTGGGATGTTGCTTGGTTTGAGCTATTTAGCTCAAAAATTTGGGAACTTCATGAGTTAATTATGACTAATGGAAAAAAAAAATTAAGATTTCGCACCCCTTGGTATGAAATCCTAGCTTCGCCACTGGACCCTGTTTATGAACATTGTGACATCGATATCTATGAGGCCTGAATCGTTGTATCTTTATTAAAACGTACACTAGTGGCTTTTATTCTATCATTTTGAAATTCCCTCAGCTCTGCATGTCATACAGATAAATACTGGAAGCATTAGTTAATTTCTTTATTCTGCTGTCAAGGCCGCTGCTGCTTACAGCTCTTCTCTCCCCAAGTTCATTTGGTGTGGGTAAGTCTTGTCAGATCAAATCTGTAGGCGCGTTTGCTTGTTTACAAATTGACATTAACAATTTTCATCTGAACACTACCAAGAAACATGGTTGAGGAGAATCCTGTTGGTAATGAGTTCATCATCTGTCCATTAATTAAAATGATAGAAAAAAAGTTGAAAATATAGATTGTTGTGCTAACTGGGGAAACTGAAACGCGCCTGAGCTTAATAAATTATCACTGGCCGGCTGCCAACATATTCCATCGGATTTATATATACTTCAACCGGTGCATTATTCTTGATGATACAAATTATCTCTTAGGTTAAGTGCATTGTTTTTTTCTGGTCAACTATAATATTAAACAAATTCTGTAGTTAGGTAGTTGAAGCCTTGAAGGTATATATCAAGCCAGATGTACATTATGGCAAAATATACAAGGAAAAATACCCCACTGGAAGGGCCTAAGATAATCAAGTCACTATATAAAGTGGTACAGCAAAGACCATAGCGTGTCCCATTCTGCATTTCTTACTTCAATTCTCCCTTTTCTCTGTTCACTCCAATTCTGTTATCAAACTTGTTTTCATTAAGAACATGGTTGAAGCTCTAGTTGACACTCTCCTGCAGCATTTGGCTTCCATCACCCTTGACAAGGTTGAAAGATAGCTGAGACCGGTTGTAGGTGTTGACACAGAAGTTGCAAACATTACTCGCAATCTTGAAGCTGTTCGAGCTGTGCTTGAGGATGCTGAGAGCAGACAACTGAAGGAGGACAATGTGAGGCTTTGGCTGAATGATCTTACACAACTTTGCTATGAGATGGAAGATGTGTTGGATGAGTGGAACACTGCAGTTCAAAAGAGACAAATGGAGAAACAAGAAAATGGAGATGAAGATGGCATTGTTACCAAGAAGAAGGTATGTTTCTGTAGTAAATATGCACCTATTACCCAGAACCTTGTTTCTCTTTATAGACTTATGACTGCAAACAATAATAGGATGATGATGCAAAATATCACAGCAAGACAAACCACAGCACACGAACACAGAATTTTATAGAGGTTCGACAAAAACTTTGTCTACGTCCTCTGTGTGATCTCTCTTGAGAATCACTAGCACTATGGAGAATAACAACTTGATTACAAGTACTTATTGAAATCCCTAAGCTAATCCCCAACCCCTTTGCTAGATCTCTCTATCACCCTTGGCTCTCCCTGCCCCTGTGTTTGTATTTTAACTGAGAACTCTCTGAGATCTCTCTTTGATCTCTTCTCTGATCTGAGGACACATTATATGAGCTCCCTGCAGCCCTATTTATAGATTATAGGTGCTGGTTACAAACATATCACATTAGGATTCCTAAAACTAATAGAACAAGGAAAAGGAGCTAGCTTTCCTATTCCTAACTAGAATAGAACTTACTGTCCAGGTCTAAATTAATAGGAATAACTCTTCCTATTCCAAAACCCATTAGGATACTAGAAGAATTCCTGTGCGCACTAATCTTCATTTACCCATCTGGTTTTGCCTTGAATCCTAATCAACTTAGGCATATCAACGAGCCAAATTCACAACAATCTCCACCTTGGTGAGTTGATACCAAAATCTGATTGCTGCAACCTCCAGGATATCTTGTACTTCTTGAAGTAATCCTGAAACCTTCAAGAACCTTCACCTTGGCAAAAGTCTATTTGCCTCAACGCACCTCAAGTGAGGAGGTGCTCCACCTCAATCTCAACATGCTGTAAGAATGAGCAGGTTCAAGTAACACTTGAACTCCTCCATGGCAATGGTCCTGGTCAAACAATCTGAGACATTCTCCCTTGAATGAACTTTCTCAATTGTTATCTTCCTTGAGTTGACCCAACCTTCGCTGCGATGACCACGAACATCAACGTGTTTCGTCTCTGCTTGAAACACTTGATTCCTTGTCAAATTGATGACCCCATTCTTCACCACAACAACTTGTTGAATTCCAAACTCACTCAATAACCCATTAAGCCATAATGCTTTTGCGGAAGCTTCTGTTAGTGCCATGCAATCTACTTCAGTGGTAGACAACGTCGTAGCTGATTCTTTAGTTGCTCTACAACTCACTAAACCTTCACCACAATTAAAGACATTACTTGTTGCAGGTCTTCTCTTGTCTAAGTCTCCTGCCAAATCTGAACCCTCATGACCAGCATTGCATGCTTGTTCTTGTTGTCTTTCAAACACATATCCATGCTCCTTGGTGTCTCTCAAGTAATACAGAATCCACTTCACTGCTTGCCAGTGTCGTCTACCCGGATTCGCCATATACTTTGACACAACGCTCAATGCTTGAGCTAAACCTGGTCTTGTGCAGATTCTAGCATACATAAGACATCCCACTACTCTTGCATAAGACACATTCATCATCTCATCTAACTCCTTCGTAGATGATCTTTGCACACTCAACTGGAAGTGTGCTACTGGTGGAGTAGACATGGTTTCATATAACAGCCATATTTTTCCCGCTTCTCTGTCCCTCCTTATCCTCACTCCTAGGATCTGTTGTGCAGCTTCTAGATCCTTTATGTCTAATTCCTTCCCTAGTTGTGACTTTAACTTCGAAATTCTAGACATATACTGACATGTAGTCAACATGTCACCTAAATAAAGTAGCAATAGTAAAACCATACTATCCTTGAACACATGATGATAAACGCAGCTATCCGCTGGTGAGATTTGGTCATAATCGACCTTTACTTTCTGCGAATACTCCTTGGCCAATACCCGAGCTTTGAATCTCATGGCTTCCTTATCATGCATTCCTTCCATTTTCCTATAAACCCACTTACAGCCAACCTGATTTCTTTCTTTGGGCTTAGGAACTGACTCCTGAACTAAGTCCTTCTGTGTGGACTTCTTCATCTGTTCTAACATAGCTCCCCTCCAACTTTCCCGTACATCATTTGCTATAGCTTCCTGATACGTGGTTGGATCTCCTAGACTGAAACTTAGAGCATATTTGTCCAATGCTATGCTTCTCTGGAACTCCTGCCCAAGTGACTGACGAACTGAGTTGTAGGTTCGTAGTGCTAATTGCTCCACTTGAGCTTGTATTAATGACTGATATTGTTGCTCTAAGACTTCTTCCTCGATAACCCCTTGATCATGCTCCACCTGCTCAATTTGCTCCACCTGAGCTGGAGTTTCTTCCATGATCTCTTTGGTTAGAGGAACTTCGGTTGCTTCCTCTACAACATCAGTCTTCTTCTTCACCTCACTTGTCTTGACTTCATCGAACGACATTGTCTCCTCATCAAAAATGACATGTCTACTTAGAACCCTTTTCTTGCTGACAATATCCCATAACTTGTAGCCCTTTACTCCTTTCTCAACTCCAAGAAATATGCACTTGCGTGACTTTGGCTTGAGTTTGGTTTGCTCATTGTTGGAAATATGAGCATATGCACTGCTACCAAACACCCTTAAGTTAGAATAGTCAACTGGTTCTCCAGACCATACCTCCTCTGCACACTTGAAGTCCAAGACTTTTGATGGTGACCGATTAACCAAGTAACACGCATGGTTAACTGCATCTGCCCAAAATGTGTCCGGTAATCCTGCATGCAGCCGCATGCTTCTTTCTCTCTCCAAGAGAGTTTTATTCATCCTTGTAGCAGCCTCGTTTTGTTGGAGATTCTCCTTCACCGTGAAGTGTCTTGTGATTCCTTCATCCTTGCAAAATTGTAAGAACCTTTTCATTCTATATTCACTGCCACCGTTACTTCTCAAATACTTGATTTTTCTGCCTGTTAGATTTTCTACTTCTGTTTTCCACTCCTTAAACTTAGTGAAAACCTTGGATTTCTCCCTCATAAAGTAGACCCAAATCTTCCTCGAAAAATCATCTAGAAAAGTAACAAAGTACTTGAAGCCTCCCATAGACCTTACTGGTGCCGGGCCCCATACATCTGAGTGAATATAATCCAGCAATCCTTTGCTTTTGGTCTCACAGTTTGCTAACTTGAATGCCACTTTCTGCTTCCCAAGAGTACAATCCTTGCAGAAGTTCAGTTTGCAAACACTGACACCTTCTAGCTTACCTTTCTTGTGGAGATCCTGCATTCCTCTTTGACTCATGTGCCCAAGGCGATGATGCCATAGCTCAGTCTTGTCTTTTACCTCAGCAGAAATTGCAACTCCACCTATTATTGCAGTTCCTTGAAGCTTGTATAAGTTGTTAGGTTGAATGTCACCCTTCATAACAACAAGTGATCCCTTGAGAACTTTGAGTCTTCCCTCTTCAGAGCAATACCTATATCCGGCCTTGTCCAAAGTACCCAAAGATATCAAGTTCTTCCTTAACTTAGGAATATATCTGACATTCTCCAGCGTTCTAACAACTCCGTCATGCATTCTGATTTTCACTGATCCAATACCTAGGATCCTACACGATGAGTCATCTCCCCTAAAAACCTCTCCACTGCTACTGTCCTCAAATGTGTCAAACCATTCTCGGATTGCACACATGTGGAATGTACAACCGGTATCCAAAATCCAATTTCTGAAAGCATTGGAGCTGGATGTTACCACAAGGAGTTCACCGTCATCTTTATCTTGTCTGATGACTACATTGGCTGTGCTTGAACTCCCTGCCATCGCCTCTGCTTTCATCTCCCCTTCTTTGCAGTTTCTTTTCAAGTGGTCGGCAGCACCACATTTGAAGCAACCTTTTTTTTGTATTTTTCCTTGGATTTTGATGCACCCCTGTTACCAGATTTATCCTTCTTACTCGTCAACTGACCTGTCTTCTTGCCCTTGACATGAAGGCCTCCTTCTTGAGAGCTTTTGGTCTCCCTACTCATCTTAAAATAAGATTGAATAGCTTCGGTAATCTCACCGTACTTGAGAGAATCCTTACCGGAAACGAGTCTGGTGATGAAGTGCTCGAATGAAGCTGGTAAAGATCTTAGCAGCATAAGTGCTTTCTCCTCATCTTTATACCTCACATCCACCTTTGATAAATTGGCAACACAAATCTGAAATTTATTCAGATGATCCTGCAGATCCCCGCCTTCTTCCATCCGAAGACTATAGAGTTCGTCTTTCAAGAAGAGTTTATCCGCGTCAACCTCTTTGACATTGTCCAATGTCTTACTGCTGTCCATATTCTCACCAATATGAACCTCACCCGCGTAAACCTTCTCGAGATAATCCCAGGTCTCCTTGCTGTTCATATTTTCACTGGCACTAGCCAATACATGAACCAATACATGATCAGCAAGATGTAGCTCTATAAAGCTCTTTGCCTTCTTGTCCATCTTCTGCCAAACCTTGTCTGCCACATCAGCCGCCTTATTCTCTATCCCGAGAATAGCCTCGTACAGACCTTGTAGAATCAGGACACTTTTCATCTTCCTCTGCCATAATGTGAAGTTATCATTCCCATTCAACATAATGGGCATCACATTGCTGCCTGCATCTGCCTTGTCATTTCCCATCTCAGAAACACCTTGAGCCTAAGCTCTGATACCACTTTGTAGTAAATATGCACCTATTACCCAGAACCTTGTTTCTCTTTATAGACTTATGACTGCAAACAATAATAGGATGATGATGCAAAATATCACAGCAAGACAAACCACAGCACACGAACACAGAATTTTATAGAGGTTCGACAAAAACTTTGTCTACGTCATCTGTGTGATCTCTCTTGAGAATCACTAGCACTATGGAGAATAACAACTTGATTACAAGTACTTATTGAAATCCCTAAGCTAATCCCCAACCCCTTTGCTAGATCTCTCTATCACCCTTGGCTCTCCCTGCCCCTGTGTTTGTATTTTAACTGAGAACTCTCTGAGATCTCTCTTTGATCTCTTCTCTGATCTGAGGACACATTATATGAGCTCCCTGCAGCCCTATTTATAGATTATAGGTGCTGGTTACAAACATATCACATTAGGATTCCTAAAACTAATAGAACAAGGAAAAGGAGCTAGCTTTCCTATTCCTAACTAGAATAGAACTTACTGTCCAGGTCTAAATTAATAGGAATAACTCTTCCTATTCCAAAACCCATTAGGATACTAGAAGAATTCCTGTGCGCACTAATCTTCATTTACCCATCTGGTTTTGCCTTGAATCCTAATCAACTTAGGCATATCAACGAGCCAAATTCACAACAGTTTCTCCATTCCTTCCTCTTGCTTCTCTTTTGGCCAAGTCAATCGAGTAGTTCATCGCCGTATGGATATTGCTGTCAGGATAAAAGAACTAAATGAAGTGCTCATTTTGATTGCTAGTCAAAAACAAAATCATAGCTTTCAAAACTTGAAAAGAGACTTGGAACAACTTGAACCAAAACTTTCTTCCCCAGTTGATATAGTATTTGGTCGAGAAAATGAAAAGAATATTTTACTAACTAAGTTGTTGACTGCATACATCAATTGATCGATGGAAAGAAATTCCTCCATGTTTTAGATGATGTGTGGAATCCAAATCTTAGTGGGTGGAAACAATGAAGCAGTTCTCTATTTAACGGGGCTATAGGCAGTAGAATATTGGTGACATCCCGAAATGAGGGGGTTGCTATCATGATGGGAGCAGTCGCTCCCAGCCTCCCATGATCCATTTGAAGGAGTTAAGTGAAGAAAATTGTCAGTCATTGTTCTATCACATTGCATTCACTGATGTGGGAAGAAACGAGTCTGGAATGTTTGAAGCTGTTGCTAATGATATTATCAAGATGTGCAAAGGTTTGCCACTTGCTGCAAAGACTTTAGGTGGTCTAATGCGCAATAAGAAAATGAAAATACAAGGACAGAATATGATTTTCTGGAAAACGGGGATTGCAGTGCACTGATCAATCCTTACTGGGCGGCAGCAGAAACCAAAATAACAAACTAAACACCAGATTTTGGTTACGCAGTGAAAACCTCAAGTATGAGATTAAAAACACTGCGGGGCTCTTACTCTTGAGAACCCAAAATAAAGATCATCATATTGAAAAGGATATGTTCTTTTACAAACTTTGAATAGCACTAGCTCGGCTATAAGATTCACACAAAATCTAATACAAAGTTTGTCTTCCTTCTACAACTCCTTCACTTGAACGATCTTCAAATCTTGTTCTTATTTCTTCACAGTCTCCCTACTGATCTCGAGAGAGTATTATGCATATGAAACTATGATCACAAACACTTATACATGGACCAAGTGTTTTGGCTCTTTGTGAAGACACAAACTCAAACAAACATGCAAGACTCAAACCAAAAATTCTTGCGTATATGAAGTGCACTTTTGCCGAGTATATTCCTGCAATATATATTCAACCAGCGGCAACCACTCAAACAAACCAGAAACAACCCTAATTAGATTTCTATTAGGAAAGAGCTTTTATTCCAAGATATCCACAAAATCCTAAAAACCCTAGGGAATCAATTACACAATTTCATAAACAGAAAAATATCTTTAAATAAAGAAAGTTAAACCTCAAAGATATTTTCCCGTTTTGTATGGAATGCCAACACACCAAGTTAATCAAAACTTGTACCTACAATCTCCCCCTTTGGCATTCCTATACAAAACATAAATTAGGACAAACTCTCCCCCTCAACAAGTACAGGATGAACATCACAACTCTTCATCCATTCATTCCTGAAACATTTCTCACACATTGGTTAAAATGCATAAGATAGAATAACGTTATCACAGTTATGAATCTGCTTTCTCCCCCTTTTTGAATAGGAATGACAAAGGTAACTTACGTAGCGGAAGCGATGTAGAAGGATCACAAATAGATGGTGCACAATAGACACTAGCCCAAGTCGAATCAATCAGAGGAAGATAGTCCAAGTATTAATACTCCCCTTAAGTGTGATCATGTGATGAGAGATGCAAGAATGAAATGCAAACACACAATGAGTGGGTTGTATCCAAATGCTAAGAACAGATTTAATTCGCATAGCTTTTCCAACAAGAGCAATACCACTTAACTATAAATAAGAGTGCAACAAAATAAGTTCACACGAGTGAATTGATTCCGACAATCACAAGGTAAGATAGAGTGTGGTCGAGTATTCTATACCTCTTGTTGTGAAGAGTGAACATATCTCAAGATGGGGTGTGCAATATTTGTGGAAACCTGAAAAGCAAAGCTCACATACGAAACACATCTAAGCACATAAACTTTATTCCCCCTTATAACACCGTGTGAGCATGATTTTGAATTTTTTCTTTTTGCCTTTCACACAAAGTAACATTTTTGCTCAAGAAGACTACGACCCATGTAACGAGTATTATGCTAGCAGCTCCCAAGTCAGATGA
Source organism: Rosa rugosa (assembly GCF_958449725.1). Classification (NCBI taxonomy): domain Eukaryota; kingdom Viridiplantae; phylum Streptophyta; class Magnoliopsida; order Rosales; family Rosaceae; genus Rosa; species Rosa rugosa. Next base: position 41,700,711 of record NC_084820.1, read on the forward strand.
CTTTAGGGTACTAGATGTAACAAGGACATCCCAAAGAGCACATCTGCTCGAGTCAATAGTTTCACAATCCACCGGGGTGACCAAACCATTCCTGTTTCTTCCCAATCCTCATATCGTTCGTCACGACTGAGGCCTGTTTACTTTGGGAATAGCCTGGCCATGCTCCATAAACCAATAATTTTATTGTATTTTTTATCAAGGAGCAACCAACATGAGTAATTTCGTACATGAGCAATGAGAACAAGCCAACCATCAATTAAGACTTACCACCACTTAGAGTATGTGTGCATGTGAGGTTTCAAGATTGTAAAGAATATGTTGGTCAAGCTCACAATTACAGAGTGACGTAAGTACAAGTTCAAAACGTGCTAGGCACCTTATTGCACACATATTTAAAGAAAAGAGTATGGCCCTTGTCAATCTAAGTTCAAAATAATCTGTCAGACACTCGGGGATACAAACCACTATTTTTCAATCCTAAATTTCCAGAAACTGAACCTAACAATGCAGAAACGTAAAGAAAATGCACCTATACTATCATGAAGACATACACCATGAATGCATGCAAAATGGATCAAATGAAGTGAGAGTATCAATACTTAGAGCATCCACCAACGGTGCTTCTAAGTGATTCAAATTGATTTATGTCTAAAGGCCTAGTAAACGAATTAGCCAATTTGTGATCAGTAGGAACAAAAGCACGCTCAAGCATATTATCAAGATTATCCATATGAGTAGAAAAACGATTATTTGAACCTTTTTTAATCCAGATTTGCTTCTGCTTCGTTTTTGTTTCCAGATCCACGGGGATTGAAGCCAGCTTTGCAATCCTGGCGATCAGATTCAGACCCTCTTTCAACTCAGGTTGCAGCGAGGCATGTGAGTTAATACCCATCGTTTTCCTCTGATTTTGAGTAACCCTGCGAAGCATATTGCACCTAGGACGTATGTGTCCTAATTTTCCACAATAATGACAAGTAGGAACAAAGTTTTTGGAGCTGTGAATATACCTGGGCTGACAAAGTTTGTCAGGACTTACCTGAGCAACTTTTTTATAGGTTTGAAGGTCCAATTTACGTTCTGGTCTTTTGGGCAATTTGGGACCAAAATCAATGTCTTCTGAAGCATGTGATTGACCCAGCGAATTTTCACCTTCCACACCTTTTACAAAGGTCAAAGGCTTGCTCGACTCACCTTCAAACCCTAATCCTTCTTTGTTGCCGTGAGTTTTACCAAATCCTATCATCTTGGAGACCTTTTCAGACCCTATGGAGAACTTGTTGAAGCTTTCCTTGACTTTAAGCAACTCATCTTGCAATTTCTCATTTTCAAGGGTTAGTGAAACATTTAAAGTGGATTGAGCCTTGACTTCAACCTGCAAAACTTTAATTTTATTAATGAGATCACCATGTTCCTTGTCCCCAACTTCAGACTTAACCTCATCCTGCAAAACTTTTATCTTATCAACAAGGTTAGTACGCTCAACATTCCATTCTTTTACAGAAGTTTCAAATTGTAGCTCAATTTTCTCTTTTTCTTCTCTTAAAGAATCAATTTCTTTTTCAAGTGTATAATTTTTTCGAAGAACAATTTTCGAAGCATGATATAACTGCTTACACTTGACATTTGTTTCTTCATCAAGGGTATCATCTTCTAAGTCAGAATCATCAGATACATCAATATTAAGAGAGGAAGTAAGAGCAAGATTTACCTCTTCACCATCTGATTGAGAGCCTTCATCACTATCACTCCAAGTAGATTTTAGAGCCTTGTTTCCATGCAAATTATATTTCTTGTTGCCACAATCGGCAGCAAGATGTCCAATTCCACCACACTCAAAGCATTTAGGTTTGTTAGGAAAAATTTTCGATGAGTTTCCAGAAAAGTTTTTGTTTTTAAAAATTTTTTGAACTCTTTTGTCAACAAAGCTAAATCCACAGAATCATCAACAATATAATCTTTCTTTTTAACAGAAGAGAAAGCAATATTTTTTACCTTTTTCTCAGGCTTGATCCTCATCTCAAAGGTTTTGAGATTACCTATCAGGTCGTCAAGAGAATAGGTGTCCAGGTCTTGAGTCTCCTCAATAGCTGTCTGTTTGGATTGAAACTTTGATGAAAGAGACCTAAGAATTTTCTTGACAATCCGATGCTCTTCAAAAGGATCACCAAGACTGTGACACTGACTTGTCACGTACATAAGACGAGCATGAAAGTCATCTATTGATTCATCCTCCCCCATTTGCATGTTCTCAAATTCCAAGACAAGTCTCTGAAGCTTCTGACCTCTAACCTTTTTATTTCCTTCATAAGTGACCTGAAGAAGATCCCATGCATGTTTAGCCGTGTCACAATGGCTTATTCTCACCCTCTCCTTCTTGGATAAAGCTGTGTATAAGGAATTTCTAGCCTTAAAATCACAATTTCTGTCACGAACTTCCTCATCTGTCCACTCCTTCCTAGGTTTAAGAATTCTTGCAGATGACCCTTCCACTTTCTTTGATTCTTCTGCCTTTGTTGGGTGTTCCCATCCATTCTCAACAACATTCCACATGTTTTCATCCTGAGAGTAGAGAAAAGCCCTCATCATAATCTTCCATTGTGAATAGTCTTCACCATCAAACAAAGGCGGGCAATTTATAAAACTAGAGGCTCTGTTATATTCACGTTCCATCCTTGACCACGGATCAACTAAAAAAACTTTAGAACCCGCTCTGATGCCAAGTGAAAATACAAGGACAGAATATGATTTTCTGGAAAACGGGGATTGCAGTGCACTGATCAATCCTTACTGGGCAGCAGAAACCAAAATAACAAACTAAACACCAGATTTTGGTTACGCAGTGAAAACCTCAAGTATGAGATTAAAAACACTGCGGGGCTCTTACTCTTGAGAACCCAAAATAAAGATCATCATATTGAAAAGGATATGTTCTTTTACAAACTTTGAATAGCACTAGCTCGGCTATAAGATTCACACAAAATCTAATACAAAGTTTGTCTTCCTTCTAGAACTCCTTCACTTGAACGATCTTCAAATCTTGTTCTTATTTCTTCATAGTCTCCCTACTGATCTCGTGAGAGTATTATGCATATGAAACTATGATCACAAACACTTATACATGGACCAAGTGTTTTGGCTCTTTGTGAAGACACAAACTCAAACAAACATGCAAGACTCAAACCAAAAATTCTTGCGTATATGAAGTGCACTTTTGCCGAGTATATTCCTGCAATATATATTCAACCAGCGGAAACCACTCAAACAAACCAGAAACAACCCTAATTAGACTTCTATTAGGAAAGAGCTTTTATTCCAAGATATCCACAAAATCCTAAAAACCCTAGGGAATCAATTACACAATTTCATAAACAGAAAAATATCTTTAAATAAAGAAAGTTAAACCTCAAAGATATTTTCCCGTTTTGTATGGAATGCCAACACACCAAGTTAATCAAAACTTGTACCTACAGAAAACATTGAGAGAATGGCAAGGTGTTTTGAATAGTAAGATTTGGGAGTTAAAAGAGTTTGATCAACAAGCTTTTCAACCGTTATTACTAAGTTACTATGATTTGACCTCGTCGATAAGACGTTGTCTTTTATATTGTGCTATATTCCCAAAAGATTATGTGATTGAAAAAGATGAATTAATAAAGTTGTGGCTATCATAAGATTATCTGGATGTTAAGGGAAGCAAAGAAGAAAAGGAGATAATAGGTCAAACATATTTTGATGAATTAGTAATGCGGTCTTTCTTCCAAGATATTGTGAGGGATGGGGATGACAAAATAGAATGTTGCAAAATGCATGGTGTTGTACATGATTTTGTGCAGTTTCGAATTCTGTCCAAAAATGAATGTTTCTACATGGAGTTTAATATTGCTAATGAGAGAATGGAGCTACCAGGTGATAAGTTTCATCATTTGACCTTAATGTATGCACCTGAGGGTTCATTTTCTGTTTCTCTTGCCAAATGTAGAAATTTGCGTACCCTCACAACTTTTGAATCCAAAATTACTACAATTGGCCCTGAGTTAATTATACAGATGAGGAGCATTAGGACATTAAATTTGAGTAATAATTCCATCAGAGAACGTCCAAAGGAAATTGGTAGATTGATACACTTGAGGTATCTTGATTTATCACATAATTGTCTTTTGGAGGAGATACCTGACAGCCTGTGTGATTTGTTCAATTTGCAAACCTTGCGAGTTGCTGGGTGTCATAGACTTGGAAAATTACCTGAGGCCCTCGGATAGCTAATCAACTTAAAGCATCTTTATGTTCGGGGTTGTTGTCGTCTAAAGTTAAAAGGGATTGGGAGATTAATGAGTTTGCAAACACTAGATCAGTTCCATGTTAAGGGTGGTGTCTATGATGAAGGATTAGGATTTGAAGCTGTGAAACATTTGAACCAGCTTCAAGGATGTCTTGAAGTTGTTATACACTTGGACTACTCTAGGAAAGATGCGAGTGAGACTAAGAAAGTGCATTTGGTAAATAAGAAAGATCTCCTTCATTTGAAACTATATTTTTATTGTGAATGTGATGAACTGATATATTGGGATGGTGTATCTGAATGGTCTACAAGTAGAAAAAAGGATGAAGAAATCCTAGAATCCTTACAACCACACCAAGGTTTGGAATCTTTGAGCATCAACTACTATGATGGCATTAGCTTGTCTCCAAGTTGGATGATGTCTTTGCACAACTTGAGAAGGCTTACAATTCTTTGTTGCCTAAGATGTTACTTTTTGCCTCCTCTGGGAAAACTGTCATCCCTTGAATCACTGCATTTTTGCCAAATGCGTGGTGTCGAGAAGGTGGGACTGTGGGAGTTGAGTTTCTGGGTATACAATTAGAAGCACAAACATCATTCAATTCATCATCAGCACTTACTTTAATTCCAAGACTGAAACAACTCATCTTTGAAGAGTTTCGGTATTGGAAAGAGTGGGAAGGAGTTGTAGGGTGGAGGGAAGACGAGTCTCAGAGTATTAGAATAATGCCTTGCCTTTCTTCCCTACAAATTTCTAGCTGCTATGCTCTACAAACACTGCCAGACTTCTTGGGGAAGACACCAATACAGAATTTGAACATTTTGAACTGTTCCAATCTCGGACGTTTGTGCCAAAAAGAAAAATGCGAGGAGTGGACCAAGATTTCTCACATACCAAACATTCAAATTGATGGCGAGTGTGTGCAGAAGGACGGAGTTTGAACTCCTATTTACTAATCTCATTCACTTGTTCTGTTCTGGTAAGTAGAACCTTGTATTTATTTATGTAATGTGATCATTGATGTATCAACTATCAAGTTCATTTATTTTAGGGGAAATTAATTGTATTACTTTCATTTTATATAGGCATGAGTTCACACAGAAGTAGCTGCAGGTGGTATCCATTTCCTGTGATCTTCCATCCCCATAGACTGGCATGAGTTCATTGAAGGTAGGATTTCCCTTCAATATTTCCTAGTTAGTCAGAGTTACTACCTCAACTCGACCTGTAATTTGTCATTGTTATTGTCTCTTTTAACTTATTCAGACGTCAACCTCTCCTGGAAATTAATTGTTAATTGATTACTATCATTTTATATAGGCATGAGTTCACACAAGCTAGTGGCATAAATTTTCTGTCATCTTCCATCCCCATCTACTTGCATCAGTTCATTGAAGGTAGAATTTCGCCTCAATATTTCCTAAATAGTCAGAGTTACTCCGATCAACTCGATCTGTAATTGATCATTGTTATGGTCTCTTTTAATTTATTCAGACTTCAACCTCTCTTGGAAGTTGGAACAACCAGAACCCGTAATCATGTGGAAAGGCTAGGCCTTGTGCAGCTCATTGTAAAATCAACTGTATAGGTAGCATGGTAAGCTTAATTAAGTAATGCATATAATTAAGATTAATCTCTCGATGGAGAAATGTCACATGCCTCGTTAAATTACACCAATTGAATCAGGCATTGCTCATGTATGTACTATTTAGAGCTAAAAAAGTTTCAATTACCTCAGTACTTGTCTGATTGGTTGTTTTCTAATTTTATATTGTAGGCATGCATAACTAGTTTCTTTTTCAAGCACCAAGTGTATTCCAACTCTCAAGGCTTCATCATTTTCAAAGAGCACCACTCAATCATATTCTTATTCAATTCTTGATCAGGTGATTATCTCTTATTTCTTACTGTTATATATGTTGATCTGTCATACTGATATTTCATATAATGTAAAATTGCTCATTTACTTTCAATCTTACGTCATACTGATATGTCATATAATGAAAAATTGCTCATTTACTTTCAATCTTATGTCATATGTTGTGGGATGTATATCTGATATCATAAGCATGTGAGTCTCCCTTTCTTAGTGATGAAAGACTGTTCCCCATTAATGACTGCAAACAAAGCAGGGATGTGATTATCAGGAGGAGTGAAGATCACAATAATGCCTATCATTTGTTGCCTGAGTTGCTGGAAGTAGATCAACAACCAAATTGAAACTTGAACACACTCCGATCAATGGAGAAAGGTTGGTTATATATAGTTTCAACTATATGCATTGTAAGGCCATGCAACTCCAGCTACAGAGATTGATCGAATCCATGACATCTTAGCATTCTATATCTGGAGGAGGATGGTCAGGCAACGATGATATCATCAAGGAAACTTTTTCTACTAGCCATTGACTGCTTGATGAGCCTCTTCCCTGAACTAGGTAATTAACTTTTGACATATGATAAACTCGGAGAGTAGCTATTAAAATGGATCTCTTTTATAAACCCACTAGCAAGGTCCCATTTTTCCCATGTGGGATGTATATATTCTCAACAAATATGTCAACATGGATCGGTTATCCTATTTTACTATGCAAGGCACATCATTCTCTTTTTCTTTTCATTTCCATGGTGAAGGTGCGGCAAACACCCCTATGTCAATTGCAGTAGACAAAAGATCAGGAGGGAGACTAAAAGAGGGAAGCAAAGCCTGTAACATCTGCATATTCCTTGAAAAGTTCTCTGTGGTATGCCTCCGGCAATGCTTCTGAGAAGGCGGTTGTTAGTGCAATGTTTATTTTGATTGGCATTTCCTAAGCGCAACAACCAAGAGTCATCGTTTCTTGTAATAGTTTTCTACTCTTGGATCCTTGAAAGAATGGAATGCTTCAAGCTTCATGTACCACTCTCATCAATCAGGTATGTCTTGCATACATGTGCATGCTTGTCAAGAGGTTAGGACTGAACTTGTCTTTAAATCCTATTGTAGGATGCGAAAATCTTTTCAATCCTAATGCATTGATATGCGAATTTTCAGATTGTTTTATCCAAAGCGTTCAAACTTTCTTAAATTGGTTTATGGGCTTTTCTAAATGATGATTCTATTTTAATCCATGCTTTTAAAAAGACGTCATGAAGCCCATGTACATCAGAAACCCTAGCTCGTCCTCTCCTATATATATGTTTCTCTTAGGGTTGTTCAAGTGGTGGAATATATCAGAATATTTGGTCGTTGCCTTCTTGAGAGTTTTCTGCCTTTATCTTCAGAAAGCATTAAGCTAAAGTTTCATGTGAGAATTCTTCATAAGCTGTTCCTTGTTTAGCTTTTGAAGGATTATCAAATCCCAAGCTTTTTCTGTCAAAAAAGTTTTCTGGTTTTATGCTTCATGTGTGTTGGTAGTTCATGCATGATTTGTGCCTTGAGGTGATTGACAACCGAGGTAAGAGTTGTGTCATCTCAAGATTGACAAAGGAGAACAAGGTCGCTGATTTGGAAGTAGCAAAGACGAGGAGACACCGCTGCCCACTAGATTGGTTCTAGTAGATGAGTTGTGTAAGATCTTTATGTACTTTCATATTCATATAGTGAATTGTTCACTGGCATAGTGCCTGCAGTTGTTTACCTCTTTGGAGGGTTTTACTGCGTCAACAAATCTTGTGTTATGTGTGATGAGTTTACTTTGAATGGTTTGGTTAATTGAGTAAAGCATAACATCATCAGACTTATTCAGATTGATCTGCAATTTCGATTAGGATTCAAGTTATACTGCACTCCTATATTAGGATGCGAACAGGCCTGCACTCCTAAGACTAATTCCTAAATTTGTTGACATATTGATCAGTTGCATTAGTTGGGAAACACACATATCCATTCTGTAATTACAGCGGTGAATCTGAATTGGGAGACAAAGTTGGTCAATGTCGGGCGAGCCCTCTGTGTGATTTAGTGTTCTCTTGAGGCTCCTATATTGAGAGAACACTAAGTACAGCCATCACTAAAATAGAGTTGCTGCCTATGATTTGTCATTCCTGTGGATTGTAGCTTCCTTTGTGTCAATGTGAAGTCAAACCACAAGCTTTGGTTCCTCCTATGGAGCGTTATTTGTGTACTGAATTGGATGTCATTTGTTTCCTTAGATTCTCGTGGTCTGTATTTCAATTATGTAGTAATTTGGATGAAGAACATCCTAAATAGGTCTGCTTGACCCACTTGTCCAGGCTAATATCTTCTGAACAACTTAATAAAGTTTGAGGTATTTCATGAAAAAAAATGAAAAGAACTGACCGGATTGTACATCGACCGTTATGTATCGACCTTTGGAATGTAAATTGTGCTGGAAAAGTTACATTATACTAGAATAAACAACTGGAAAAATTATTACATCGATGTGGTCCTATGGAGATTGGAAGCTGGAAGCTCTGAGCTTCATTTGCTGATTTCAGTAGGGGTTTTTTTCACCAACAGTGTCTGGAGACTTAGATGACTGTCAGGATGATACCTGAACTTACAATGTTATCAACGTGATACCTGGACTCATTTTTTTTATCAACGTGATACTTCTATTAGTTGACCGTCAATTGACTATAAAAATGAAGCACGTCCTACGCATGTGGTCTAATTTCTTAGGGCAAAATTGTCTTCTTACATCAATTTATTAAAAAATAATAATAAAACAATTGAAAATTTCTTCAACCTTTTTTTTTTTTCTCTTGGGTGAAAATCCTAGAAGGGGAAATTTCATACTCATCCTTGGCTACTGCTGGTGACTCCAATCCTGTCACTGATGTTAATACATCATATATAGTTCATAACCTCTATCAGCCTTCCCCTTGTTACAGAAACCAAACAATGCCAGGCCATAAGAGCTTAATTCCACAAGCCTTCATCTGCTTCATCAAACTAAACGTCATTTCCGGGTCCTCAAGGCTTTGTTGGAAAGCGTCGGCACCGGAGATTAAGTGTAAAGATTGAGTCTTCCACATGGAAAAACTGTAGATGGAAATTGGGGTCAGCCCAGGTCGGAGACTGCGCCGGAAGACCAAAGTGTGGAAGCTAGCTTTGGAGGTGTAAAAAGCATAGGAGGTTAAATAAGAAAATTTGGAAGTTATAATAGAAAAACTCTGAACATTGTCGTGCAATTTGTATTTTTCACAATTGTTTTTTTTTTTTTTTAATCCACGATGGAAAGTCAAAATGAGAATCTTATTCAATAATACAATCTTTTTTCGTGAAATGAGGGGACCCAAGCTTTTTCCAAACCCCACATTAATCCCCAACGTACGTTGTGATATTGTATGACTAGAAGACGAAACCCCTCAAGGAAGGACTTAATAGATGACCTTCCTATCGAAGCTAACGACCTTCCTAGATAAGTTTGTTATATTAAGGTCTTGCGAATAAAGCATACGCGATTACGCGACTTCCTTTTCGGAGATGATTTTTCTATATGTACCATTTCTCATAATTAACTTCCCTTAGTGGAGATCAAAAGTCAGGCGAGACTTGAAGAGTCATGGCACAAGAACAGTCTGCTGTCTCTCTTCTTCTTGATCTGGATGATACCTCCTTGTCAGCACTGATTCATCATGACTCTGATGATCCTGAAGATGAGATTCGCATCGATCCGACGATGATATCAGATGCCAAATACGCAGAAGAATTGCAGTTCCAAGAGGCTATAATGGCGTCTTCTGCCTTCATTTCCCAAAACATGAGCAACATCGCGTCGTGTTCCTCATCAACTCTGACAATCCAAGCAGCCCAAGCAGTCCCATCCAGTGCAACCCATGAAGTCCTTGACCCAGAAACCCAAACCCTATGTGGGATTTGTGTTGAAGTCAAAGAGAATAACCAGATGTTCTCAAATGAAAGCTGTGCTCACTCCTTCTGCTCAGATTGCATAACCAGACAAGTAGCCGCGAAACTGGACGAGAGCTTTCACATTGTTTCCTGCCCCGGATTGGATTGCAAAGCAGTCCTCAAACTTGAGGATTGTACCCCAATTCTCCCCAAATTGGTTCTCGAAAGGTGGAATGATGCCCTTTGTGAAGCGTTGTTCGTGGGGTCGCAGAAACTCTACTGCCCTTTCAGTGATTGCTCAATGGTTTTGGTGATCGAGAACGAAGGGGAGGCAGTGAGAGAGTCAGAGTGCCCTGCTTGCCATAGACTGTTCTGCGCCGGATGTCAGGTTCCGTGGCATTCTGGGGTTGATTGTGAGGAGTTTCAGATGCTTAACGAGGACGAGAGAGGGAGGGAAGATCTTATGGTCAATCAGCTTGCAAAGGAGAAGAAGTGGAAGAGGTGCCCCAGGTGCCACTTTTATGTGGAGAAGACTCAAGGTTGTTTGCACATTTCTTGCAGGTCAGTTTTTTTTTTGACTTGGTGCTATGACTATTATCACACATTTTATGAGTATCTGATGCTTAGTTACAAAGGACATTTACATCTATTTACACACCCCTTAAATGTCACCATCATCACCACCAGTTTGATGTATTTATCAAGAAATTGAACAAATATATTAGTGTTACGAGTAAGTGTTGAAAATATTACAAAGTATATATGCTGCAAAATTATCAATTTGGAGACTTTCTCGGAAAATTATGACCCCTGAACTAGAGGGAATCCAATTCCTTACCAGTGGCGATTGGCGAAAGCCCTTTTTTGAAAGAAAAGGAAGATAAAGTCTCCTATCATTTCCTAGAAAGACTACCGAAACGACCCTTCACTCCTAACAAAAGACGAACAAATGCTCCCATATTTACTTGTTCCTTTTTTCTGTTTCTTTTTTCTTTTTTTGGGATGAATTTTCTTGTGCTTCCATATCTATGAACCAAAATTTTACGAATTTTCTTTTGTAGACCATCTTACACACTCTCTCTGTCTCTTGACTTGGTGATTTTCTTTATGAACATAAGTGGTGTTAGTTCCTGATCATGTTATCGTTATAATATGTTGAACTAGCCCCTGCAAATATTAGTTAATGTAATATTCATAAAATTTGGTATGCTTTTTGATAGATTAGTTAGTTGATGCTTTGTAAATTGTTGTGGTTTCAGGTGCCAATTTCAGTTCTGCTATGGTTGTGGAGCAGAATGGACAAGTAACCATGGTGGGTGCCAGTCTCAGTGCAACAGAACTTAATGGATGGATGAGGAGGCATCCACTATATAGTTATGTTTCTTTTGGCCTCTATAGTTATGGTCTGTGTTGCTTTAGAACGCTCATATGAGTTCATATGATCAACAAAAATGCATATATAGTTGTGCAAGTAGATCGTTCTTGATAATATCTTTGAACAACTTGATTGTATGAATTTAAAGCTTGAGCAACTAATTTATGGTTATATGAACTTTTGCTTTGTTTTTTTTTTTAATTATTTTTTTGTCTTTTTTATCAACACGTAGTATGCAACATTCTAGTGATCATGTCTCCTATCGGTGGTGTTCACGGTTCACCTGGTCAGTTTGCTGACCAAAGAATTTATGCTCAATAACCCTTAGATTTACATCCAATGGTGGAAAACAAAACACTTCAACTTAATAATAATTCTTTCTGCCATTGAATTTACATCCAAGGGTGGTTGAGCATTTTTTTCTTGATCAATAACTGACCAGGCGGACATTTTCGCCAAATTAATACTCTAAATTTTAAGACATCTCAGTGTCGATTGATTAAAAGTCGAGTTACGGAGCTACTGTTTCTCAAGATAATTATTACATAAAGCTGTGGCCAATGAGTATTATTAAAAAAGTTTCTGTATAAAGTTACACGGATATGCTTCGGTTAGCTTGTGGCGCCAAACTGTCACCTAGTCGGTGAGTCACTCCTTTCCGAGCAAAAATCCCAAACGATGACTCTCTGCAACTCATTTCTTCTCAAAACCCCAATCTTCCCTCACTCCCATTTCTTCACTCACCAATTTCCCACCAACAAACCCATCTTCTCCCTTTCCTGCTCCGCAACCCCCTCTCCTTCTTCCTCCTCCGTCCCTGACCCCAAAACCAACGCCAACGACGGCAACGCCAACAATGGCGGCGGTGAGCCGAAGAACAGGAGGCTTTCGGACCAGTCCTCGTGGGAGGCCAAGGACTCTGTGGGCGAGGATTACTTATACAGGCTCGGCAAAGAGGCCGACAACATGAACATCGCCGTCGGAGCCCGGGCCGGCGTCGTCGATGACCTCTTCGTCGGCAAGTTCCTCGGCCGTGACTCCGATATCGTCTTTGATTATCGCCAGAAGGTCACCAGGTCCTTCCAGTACCTGCAAGGCGATTATTACATTGCGCCTCTCTTCATGGTATGATCCTGTCAACTGCTTCTTCGTTTTGTAATTTTCCTCCAATTTTAGCTGTGAGTGAAATTCAATGACAATTGCATTGATTCTTTCGAGTATCGATGTCATTGTTGATAGTATGCCAGGTTTATTTTAGTGTCTAAGGTCTGCAAAATGTTATAATACATAACATACAAGTTGATATTATTGATATTTTCTTTGCTTAAAACTGTAATGAGTTTGTGGCAAGTTATTTTGTGTTTTTCTTTTGGCAGGATAAAGTCGGTAAGTTCTACGAAACTGGGTGAAAGGTTATCTATTATCTGCAATGATTCAGGTCAAACCAGTACGAAAACTTGGTAAAACTCAATGTATGTTTTTCCCCCTGCATGTGATTGGCAATATTTGCTTTCACTGAGCTTTGGTATGCGTTTGCTATATATTTGGACATTTTCTGTTTCTTCCCTGAATTGGCCAGTTTAGAATGCAGTTCATTTGATATACATTGCAAGTTGGGCGCCACATGCAAGATAATGAAAATATGATTTTGTTTGGAGAATGTAATGCTCGAATGGGGTGGTTGATAAAATCAGTTAAAAAGAATCTTCATTTTTCTCGTTTGGACTTGAAATGCCGTCCTTTAGATGGCTTGCACTAGAGACATTTGTATTCTTGACTCGTTTGTTCTTGGATTGAACTTGTTATTGATGATTTGTTTCTTTCACTATTTGACTTTGTTATGTTCTATGCAGCTCTTCAGCATCACCCTATCTATTGATATTTAAAGTAATCTGATATGTGGTATTTAAGTGCAGTATGCCATATGGCGAAGAACTACCTTGCTCATATTCTCAATACGAAAGTTCCTTTGATTCTAGGTATGTGGGTATTTTTGGTCTTAATAATTTTGTACTGGTTATTGCAAGAATTCTTGTTGAACTCAAAAGTCAGTAATCGATATATTTCAGTTTATATGTATTCTGTGTTTTTCTTCTGAACTGTACTGGCTCTGATTTGTAAGTTGGTATGACCAGTTATTTTCTCTTGAAAAGTCTTATTCATCTTTTTTTTTTTTTAATCTTCTATATCTTTTAAATTGGTCTTAGTGTTTTGAATGTAGCATTATAAGGATTCTAGTCTCAGGCGGTTACATGTTAATATAATCATGTGAAACTAAAGCATTTTATATAATTATATTACAGGTATTTGGGGAGGAAAAGGCCAAGGAAAGTCATTTCAGACTGAACTTGTATTTCAAGCTATGGGAGTTGAACCTGTAGTTATGTCTGCTGGGGAATTAGAATCAGAAAGAGCTGGTAAGATACTACTGTTTTCTTATAAACTTTTCTCAATGAAGTTTTCTGTTTGCAATGCTAATATGTATCGTGTGTGTCTGTCTGTCTGTGTGTATATAAATATGTTCCAACTTAGCTTATATTCTGTATATAATCAAATCTCCATTACAGGGGAACCAGGGAAATTGATACGGGAACGCTATAGAACAGCTTCTCAAGTTGTCCAGAACCAAGTTAGAAGCTCTACCACTTTCACTGTTAATATATGTATGTCTTGGGTTATGAAGTTAAACTGTGCTGTTTCACGGCCATGCAATTTGTCTTGTTCTTCCAATTACTGATATACCTTCATCTGATTCAACCTTTTTTCCATATTGGGTTCTGTGAAGACTCTCTATGACAGTATGACTTTATTGCAATTCTGTATGTATGTGTGTGTGAGAGAGAGAGAGAGCATAGCATTCTCTAAAATGGGAACTGAGTTCCAATTACTGATCTACCTGCATCTGATTCAACCTTTTTTCCCTATTGGGGTCTGAAGACTGCCTACGACAGTATGACTTATTGCAATTCTGTGTGTGTGTGTGTGAGAGAGAGAGAGAGCATAGCATGTTCTCTGAAAATTGGAACTGAGTTCCAATTACTGATCTACCTGCATCTGATTCAACCTTTTTTCCATCTTGGAGTCTGTGAGGACTGCCTATTGCACTTCTGTGTTTTATCTGTGAATGTGAGAGAGATAGCAAGTTCTCTGAAAATAGGAACTGATGCGCGCAGTTGCAAATAATTAAAGAAACCACATGAGCAGAGCCTATTTAGCTCTTTTAATAACTCAACTTACTTGCTAAGTAATCTAAAGTTTCACTTCTCTTATTCCACTTTCTTCATGTACTTATGCACATGTCTGGTAGAAGTTTCTTTAGGTCTCTTTTGAATTGTAACCAGATGCTCCATGAGTAAAAATGTGAACAGCTTTTAAAACAGTAATTCCTTGCCTGTGTGATTATGTCAATGAAGTTGCAGAATTTGAAAATACTTGCAATAAACCTAGGCAGGTTTTATGTAGGGCTTTATGTCTACACCTTTTTCTTTCCTGTTGATGCTAGGGACTAAAAAGTTATGCTATCAAGAACTGCCCTTTAATATTTTCCCCATATACACACTAGTCCCATCTCGGCATAATTTGAGCTAGAGCAGTACTTCAATATTACAATAATGTATTCCACTCTCAATGATTATGTTACTAACTCTCACCTCTTAAATTCGCTCCGGAGGATCTCTTAAGCTAAGAGATCATTTACAAAACTGGAAGGCTGTGTGCCTCACAGTATTGAAACTGCCATATACCATGGCACAATTAATTTTATTCATAGAAGATAACACAACCACCTTCATTACTACCTTTATTTGTTCCAATAGTGGCATTAAATACTGTCGGAGAATTGATGGGTGCTCCTTTCCTACTATCTTTTTAGATATTTTATGCAGCTTTTGCTTTTCTCGACTACCGTAGGGCAAGATGAGCTGTTTGATGATCAATGACATTGATGCTGGGCTCGGTAGATTTGGTGAGCATTTTTTGATTTAGACTGTATATCTTGCAATGATAAAAAGAAATCCTAAGAATATGAACCGGCTGGCACCGACCTTTTTTTCGTTTTTTTATATTGCTTTTGCTTTGGTAGAAAAGTAAGTGTTATATATTGTCTTATATCTTTCCGATACTTTTCATCGGTCACAAATTATTGAATTGACCACTTTGATTTTTATTCATCCCTTTATTCTTTTAACTTAAATGCACTGTTGTCTATTCTGTTGTAGGAAACACTCAGATGACAGTCAATAATCAAATTGTTGTTGGAACTTTGATGAATCTATGTGATAATCCTACAAGAGTTAGTATTGGACAAGACTGGCGAGAATCAGATATCACAAACAGAGTTCCTATCATTGTTACAGGAAATGATTTTTCAAAAATTTATGCTCCCTTAATCCGTGATGGAAGGATGGAAAAGTTTTATTGGTATGTGTATTTGATAAAGCCATAAAGGATTTATTTATTTTATTTTAAATCACTCCTTTAAGAATTAATACAGGGGCCTCTTTCCCAATTGGAAGTCTCTGTTTGTTAACGAATCGATTGGCTTGACCCATGCATGAATAGTTGTCAATCTTATCTTTTACTGATGTAACTTCTTCCCTGAACATTGTTTGCCTGAACCATACTCTGAACAGTATAATCAGAACATAAAAGGGAGCGACGTGTTTCACCAGTTTATGAGTTTCTAACGAGGATTCCATGTGCTGGGTCATTTTCAATAATTATTGGACTATTTTTTCAAAGATTGCTGTAGGTTCCTTATTGCTCAACCATAGTTCTTTACAAATTTTTTTTTTTTCGGAAAATATAGTTCTTGACTTCTTGAAATTCTGCATATAACTATTGTTATTGTTAACAATTTTATTACTACCACGTCATATCATTTAATATTTTCTTCTGTATGTGACCAAACGATACTCTATACTAATGCATGGATTTCATCTGTTTATTTATTTTTTAACACAATATATCCGAAACTTTTGCCTTTCCATTAAAATGAAAGTAAATGAGCTAGGCCATTCTTCTGATATGTTGTTTGTGAAACAGGCAACCTAACCGTGAGGATATCATTAACATTGTTAACAGAATGTATGAGAAAGATGGCATATCCAGGGATGAAGTTGCAAGTATAGTTGACACTTTTCCTAACCAAGGTATGACTCTGCTCTCTTTTCCTCTTTGAACTGTCCACTTTATAGAATGTTATCATATGGAGAGAACAATCTCAGGAAATCTAGTGTCTATTTTTTTTTTGGGTTATTATCACAAATGGTACCTGAACTATACCTCAATCTTATCGATGGTACCTGAACTTCAATTTTGATCACAACCAGTACCCGAACTTTTCGATTTCATTTTAAATGGTACCTAAGGCCACCTTCAGTCACTATTCCGGCCAAAAAAGCCAAATCTAAAATTAAAAAAAAAATTTAAAAAAAGTTCAAGGCAAGTCTATTACCAAAAAGATCATCACTATATATGATCGCAACCCTTGAAATCATCAAAGATCATCACTATGATCGCCTTACATGCTGTTTTTAGTCGGAATAGTGACCGGAGGTGGCTCTAGGTACCATTTAAAATGAAATCGAAAAGTTTGGGTACTGGTTGTGATCAAAATTGAAGTTCAGGTACCATCGATAAGATTGAGGTATAATTCAGGTACCATTTGTGATAATAACCCTTTTTTTTTTCTATGGACCTGTGTCTATATTGTGGCTGTATCGATGATTAGTAGCCTGCATCTTGATGCCTTTAGTTATATACTCTAAAAATTAGATTCAGTGAGAGGAATTTGAAGACTCCTCTCACGTTTATTATGCTAGTTTTTGAAGATTTTTGCATGTCGTATATTTATAGTTTTTTTTTCCCTACTTGGCAGCACTGGATTTCTATGGAGCTCTACGGTCTCGAACATATGATCGGTCAATTTCTAAGGTATATGATATTCTGATTGTCTTGACAAAAGAAAGACATCTCAATCTTAAAATGTGCTAGACCCTTGCTACCTGTTTTCAAATATGCCCATTTCAAAGGTTGGAAAATTGTTTGTGGTAAGTGGTTACAAATTGAATGATATAGATAGCATGGTTTTAACATATACACAGTGATCATTTGTTTTATTATTAACATAATATGTGTAGGAAATTAAATTGTCATAAAACAAGGTTGAGAATTTTGTGTAGATAAAGAAGTTGCATAGATACTCTTTTCTACTTTGTCTTTAGTTTTGCGTGGTTGTAAAAACTTCACTAATAAGAAGCTGGAAGATACTCTAGCTTCCATGCTTCTCATTTCAAAATGAATGAGGGCAAAATTATGTATAGACAAACTCCACAACAGAACCGTCCAGAAGGCTAAATTTCAAATCTTTAAAAGAGGGCATATGTCCCCTTAAGTAGTGTGTTTGACTGTCACATCATTGTTGCCTGACAAATTGTCGGTCACCTAGGAAATTTGGGCTTTCTAGGTCTACAGCTTGCTGCTTGCCCAGGATAATCAACGGAGGTCACTTGGTTGACCACTCTCAGTGGCAAGTTGTGACAGTCAACTGGGAAAGCTAAAATAGCAGCATCTGAAAAGATGATTTATATTTGTATAACAATCCAACTATAATTCACATTTATCAGGTAGATTCATGTGTCATGACTGTGAAGCCAAAACTCGTCGGCCCCATAATATTGTTCTATGAGATTTACCAAAACTGAAATGAATTTCTGAAATACACTTAACATGATGTCGCCTAGTTTGTTGTTGAATAACCATCAACCAAAGAACTAAATACTAATTATCTTTACTATTGAAGAAATCTGAGTAACCTGAAAATGGTAAGCCAGTAGTTGCAAAATTTCTATAAGAAAACAGATTTGTGAATTCAAGTAAATCTTTATTTATTATCTGTTTTGTAAGAGATCTAAAATGGAAAATATGAAATTGAATGATGTTTTTAAGAAGGAAAACAAAATAACAAGAGATCTAACAGATCAAATCTTTTCATTTATGAGTTAAAGATTGTGCCAGGGTAGCTTTCTTAAAATTTTGGTATTATTACTATTGCACATTTGTTGGCTAAATTGTGTTCATTTTCTTTAGTGGATTGATGATATTGGCGGTGTTGAAAGTCTTGGAAACAAACTTGTGAAGCGAAGAAAGGATGACAATCTTCCTGTATATACTCCTCCAAAGGTATTGTGGTCCTTCATAAAAAAAGTGTTTTATTTTCGAAGCCTGCTATCCATATAACCAGTTTTTGCATTCAGCGAACTGGGTTCATCTCCTGTTAATATTTGAGAGCCAATTAAATAGATTGAACTACAGTACAACTAGTTGGTAAATACATGTATCTGTCGTGTTAACACTAGTCTGACTGCAGGTCCATATTAATATCAACCCTTCTGTTATAAACTAGAGAACGAAACCGTTGAAGTAAGAAATGAAATGGATATACTTATATAGTTTGGAACTGAATATATTATTGTGTAAAACCCTTTTTCTTGAAAGGTACCAGTGGTTATATTTTTTCTTTTTCAGATGTACCTTTGAAGAAAACTGTTTGACGAAATAATTGAAATTGGATTATGGATGCATTCACATTCCCGTTCTTATGCTAAGATTTTTCTGATAGAATAGAGAGTTTGGTTTCCAGATATTAATTGTCCTTTATTTTTTTCTTTTTGGTTTTTGGATAAGGGAATTAATAGTATTCCTTAGCTGCAAACAGAATATAATGTCTTTGTTGTCCCTTCAATGTCAGTCGACTGTCTCTCTTTCTTTCTTCAAGTACACTCCATGTGGTTTGCTCAAACTCTCTATAGTAGGTTGGATTACCATTTGAGTAGTTTTGGTCTTCTGTTGTACAGCAAACGATGGAGGCTTTGCTTGAATCCGGGTATTCTCTGCTGAAAGAACAGCAGTTGATAATGGAGACCAAACTTTCAAAGGAATACATGAAGAACATGGATGATTAGAACTTGTAGTATCATATCCTTTTAATATGTTTTGTCATGCTCTGGCTTGTTGGGTGTGCATAGTTGTAATCCTACAAGTGCCATTTTGCAGATATTTCACTTTCTGCAGATATTTCACTTTCATCTTCCATTTAAAAGCACAACTGTGAGAAGAATTGCAATTTTGTTAGGGAATGGTTCTGTATGATCTATAAGCAATTTGGTAAAGCCACCTGGACATTCAAACTGGATCCACATATCAGTTCTGTTGGCTAGGGACAATAATAAGAGATGTAGCCAACGAAAAATACCAACAAAAAAATATAAAATCCTACAAAACCCTAAGAAAGAGATGGCCACAAACCTCGCTTAGCTTTAAGCAAGGCTTGTGTTGATGGACTCCTTCGGAGGAGGCGTTTGTTGCTAATGGTGCTTTAAGCAAGGCTTGTGTTCATAGTCGATCTTTAATTTCTAAAAATGGTTCTTTATCACTGAAAAGGACATTAATTGTTATATGTTTACTTATTTAAAATAAAAAGCGAATAAATCAAAGACAAACCAAAGAAAATTGGCAACCATGCTTCGACCTAGGCATCTAGGGTGGGGATAAGAAAAAATGCCTCAATCTGGGTATTGAATATAGTTCTTTATCCCTGGACGAAAATTCTATGTCACACTTATTACATTAGATACCACCACAAACGAGTTAAGTATATGAAGCATTTGAGGTCTGCATTCCGTTGTTTCTCTTAAAATTTGACCTGAATAGCTGCATCAATAATTATTATGATAAATGGATACAGTACATCATAGTAAGCAGAGATAATATGAAATTTTCATCCAAGTAATAACCCATGTATCGATGCGTACAATACTACAATCACAGATAAATTTTCGTACCTATAATCATTTAATGTAGTGATATAAATTTTATTTTAGAGAAATGATGGAAAAAGTCACATTAGAGTGTGAAATGATAAAAAAGTCACATAGTTTCCCACTTGATAAAAATGTCCATCATGAATTGTTTTTTTTTTTTTATCATGAATTGTTAGTAATATTAATTTAGTCCTTATTAATGATGAAGTAATGTTAAAAAAAGTCAGTTTGTGATATTTTCGTTTTCCATTTTACCCTTAGTATTTAATATACCCAATTTGTGTTTCAATATCAAAACCAGATCGAGAGAATCCTCCCTACGCTACTCCCCTCCACTGCTCTCCGCCTCTGCATCGAACCCCTCGCCGTCTCCGAAGTTGATGTGTTTTTGCACCGATCTTTCTCCGGCTGGAGCCGAGTCGCCGGTGACCACTGGACCTCCATCTCCGACTAGAAAGCGACCTAGAGACGAACTGGAAGGCGACGACAATCATGAAGACGACGGGAGCTGTTTCCGAGATTCGGTGCTTGAGACTCTATCTGTACCTACAACTTCTTCTTCCTCATCGCGAATTTTGTTCTCCTATTCATACAGAGGTCTCTATCTCACACACTCTCTCTCTCTCTCTCACACACTCTCTCTCTCTTCTCTCTCTCTCAGTCAACATTTTTAGCAGCTCAGGTGGCAAGAAGAGATCTCTGCAAACCCCGAAATCAAAGTAAGGTACTTCTCGCAGCTAGGGTTTTCGTATATTCCACACCTCAGGCTTTGCTTTAGCTCTTATACTATGCTCTCAATCTCTCTCCGATTTGATTAGCCTCGCTTGAATTTGAGGTTGTGAGTTTTTGAGTTCATATTGTGGCTATGTTGTTGTAGATTCGGTACTGATTTTTGTGTTGTAGTTCATATTGAATGCGTGGATGGTTGGAATTTTCTGTGATTTGAAGAAGTAGGTGTGACTTTTTTGTTTGGTTGGTGAATTTTGTGGAAAGTTAAGGAGCAATGTTGGTGGGAAATTGAGGGGAATTTGGTTTAGGGATTGGATTCAAGAGCTTGAGGTGTGTGAAAATGCCAAGAGGGCGAAGGAGAATGATACAATTCAGTAAATTGTACTCGTTTTCGTGTATTCTGTCTTCTTTCGAAGATGTTCATGCCAAGATTGGGGATAGGGGGTACTCTAGGGTTGTGTACTGTAATGATCCCGATAATTCTGAGGCGCTGCAGTTGATATTCATGGCACATTATAAATTAGTGCCAAAAACTTAGAGGGGAAATTAGGTCTCAAGTTTATAATTTTTTGTGTATTCAAGCTGTGGTGCAACATTTGATGTGTTGCAGGCTTTGGATGCTTGAGGAAATTGTTGTTGTAGTTCATGTTTCGATGGGTTGATTTGTGATAGGAATAGGTTATGTTAGTTTTGATCTGTTCTTGCTCTGCTAATAGTTAAAGTGAGCTTGTTGATAAAGCTTTCCAAAAGGCCAGCGGGACCATTGTATTTGTTCTGATTGGTAGGTTCTCTGAAGTAAGAAGGTAGGATTCAAATTACTACTGGGTAACTGTTCACATCTCTTTCTATCGTTGGGTTTCCTTGTTATTTCAATGTCATTCCTTCTCCTTAATTTCTGCACTAGTAGTACATAGCTTATAGTTGATCAATTAGTTTCTTAATGTTATGGAAGATGCTGTAGGAGTTTTATTTTTGCTTTGTGAACACTACTATAGTTTCTACTTCCCTTTTCTGATGAAATTATAGTTTTTTTTTTTTATCTATCATAATTAAATTGTTAATTCGTCATCGTCATCATCACCTTAGCTCTTCAATTTCCGACGAAATGGAGCTGAAACCAGGTCTCTCAGCTCTCGTCACCGGCGGAGCTTCTGGAATTGGTAAGCCTTCAATTTCTATATATGTGTCAAGGTGTGGATCTCTTGGTCATTTTCTTTCGTTTATATATGTTTTAGTGATTGAATGAATATGAATTATAGACTGTAATGGAAGTGTATGTATGGCTGCCTCGAATATATTAGTAGGTATTCTGCTTGGATATATTGGTGAGGATTTTGTGACCTCCGGACCGTTGTTTTGGTTTTTGTCCTGAGGAATTAAGTTCTAGAAAAATAGCTTGAAATGCTTAGTTTTGTGGTATGAGAATAGAAATGATGGTAATCTTACTTTGTTTTGTTGTCCGTGAAGTTTGTAATTAGATATCAATCTGGATTTTGGAATGAGGGGTTCTGTACTTGTTGCGTTATTTCTCTAGTTGTATAAGGATTCTTTACTGTCAAACTAGTGTCCATTGAACTGATTATTTGTTTAGTTTTCCGGTTGATGTTGTTTTCTTGCATTGGCTAGAATTGGTTGGAATACAAATATAATGAATTGATTCCCAGTGGTACTAAGTTGCTTGGTTATTAACTTGTTAGCCTAGTGTTTTACTAGTTGAGGATTTCCATGTCTGTGTCTGTATTAATAGTTTGAATTGTTCCCGGTTTTTGGATGATAATCTACTCTTTCTTTTTGAGAACTTGCTTGTTTGTTTGAGATTGAAGTGTTTATGAATACAAATTTATTAGTACACCCAGCTTTCTGGAGGCCTAATGGTATACTTCCATTGTAAATCAAGTATGGGTTTCTTCTGTATAAATCACCAAGACAATACCCAATGGATAATGTAAGTTATCATCTTAAAGTATGGATTCTATGGGAAATCAGTTTTAATAACGAGCAAAAAGAAAAAGAGAAAAAAGCTTTTGAAAGTTGATTCAGGTCCCATATCTCAAGATATCTTAAGCATGCGTTAAATATTTAGTGATTTGATCTATGCTATACTTGATTTCTGATGTGTCTTTTGTTCTATGCAGGATGTCACGATGAAGATTATGACATTCTCTCAACAAGGATCTCATGCTATTTGCATACTTTCTGCAAATGGTACCATATCAAATGTCACACTTCGACAGCCCAGTACTTCTGGAGGTACTTTTAACATACGAGGTACGGCCTTCCGTCCTTTGCGAGTGTTTGTGTAATTTTTAACATATGAAGTTACTGCATCATGTAACTTCTTAGTTGCAAAGTATTCTCATTTCTACTCTTGTATTTACTGTTGTGCATATAGTATTGTTTTTCTGTTTAAATGTTCTTGTATTAGTAAATAGGAGATATCAACATTACTGTGAAAAATGGATCAACTCTGGCAAGTAGAAGATAGTACATTATTGCATCTCACTGTTTTTATATATGACTTCTGTATTTTTGTCTCAACCCGATTTTAACTTTCAAGTTTTTGACTAGGTTAACATGATTTACTTGAAATGTTATTTACAGGGCCGATTTGAGATACTTTCATTGTCTGGATCATATATGCCAACTGAGAATGAAGGAACAAAGAGCAGGTCAGGTGGCATGAGCGTCTCTTTGGCAGGTTCAGATGGTAGAGTTGTTAGACTGGCTGGTCTATTGATAGCTGCAGGACCTGTGTAGCTAACATGGTTTCTTAGGAAGAAAAAACAAAAGAAGATAGTCATTATATTATTCTAATGATTAGTTCGAAGGAGTAGAATGTCACCTTCCTTTCCCTTTGACATCTCTCTGTAACAGTTTAGGTATCCAATGAATGAAGTTTGGTTCCATTTTGAGTTGTAAAAAAAGGTTGTTCTTGTTTATACTTGAATAAATTGATAGCAACTTGCATTCATTTACTTCACTGCCGTAAATTGAGAAACCTTCTATAAAGATCAATTACACTATTAAACAATGACATGGATATAACAGTGGCAAAAGTGACTTTGCCAGGACTTGGTAAGTGACATGTGATTGACAGTGACTTCAGTTACATGATCAGTGACTTGCCCAGTAACATAACCAGTGACTTGAGGTTAACATTGACTTGCTTAGTGACCTCACTAATTAAGGACTTGGGCTGGCTAATGACTTCATTGGCCTGTGACATGGCCAGTGACTTGGTTAGTGACGTGTGTAACAGTGAGTTGACCAGTGACTGTAAAAGTCAGTAAGTAACTGATCATGTAACTGTCAATCACATGTCATTTGCCAAGTCACTGGCCAGGTTATATTGCATGTCACAGTCATTGTTATACACACGTCACTGACCAAGTTACTAGCCAAATCACATTGCACGTCACTGGCTATGTCCTTGTTATACACGTCACTGATCAAGTCACTAGCCAGTGAAGTAACTGACCATGTAACTGTCAAAGTCAGTAAGTAACTGATCATGTAACTGTCAATCACATGTCATTTGCTAAGTCACTGGCCAAGTTATATTGCATGTCACATAATCATTGTTATACACACGTCACTGACCAAGTTACTAGCCAAATCACATTGCATGTCATTGGCTATGTCCTTGTTATACACGTCACTGATCAAGTCACTAGCCAGTGAAGTAACAGACCATGTAACTGTCAAAGTCAGCAAGTAACTAACCATGTAACTGTCAAAGTCAGTAAGTAACTGATCATGTAACTTTCAATCACATGTCATTTGCCAAGATTCCTTTACAAATCAAAGGACCAGTGCTCACCAATTACATACAGCTAAACTATTCAAGATTCCAATCTAGTATGTAGCAAACAATCTGAAGGGTGATGAAAATTCAAAACAAGACCAGAGAAACCTTCCTACCTAAACATCTACTCAGATGGGCATAGCCGCAATCATGTCCTATATACAAAACTAGCTTATACAATAGCATGTCTGATCAAGAGCATCAGGACCGGCTTCACTTTCTTCCACCAGTTGAGATTTGTGGCTTGCTTTTGATCTCAGATTCCTGCAATCAAGTGCATAAAAGTTTTTAACATTTCAACTTCTTTAGGTCTTCATTAAGAAAACTGTTCAAGCATCTCAAAGGTTTTTTTAATTTTTTTTTTTTAAATACCTGTGGAACATGGAGGTAAATGTAGTTCTTTGCTGTGGCCGGATTGTGATTTTCTGCGCCCTTACTCCAATCATAGCAAACCTAATAAACACAAATGCGATAAATAGTTTGAATGTCATATTTAGGGGACACAATATTATTTAAGCATTGGGCTACCAAGTTTTACGAGTGGTTTATAGATTTTCATGCACAAACAAACAAAACCGGCAAAGCCGTAAAGCGAGGAAATTGATAGCTCTCAAAGATTGCAAGTAGGAAGCACAATTAATGACATCGGTACAAAAAGAAATATTATAAACAATAACAAAGCAAAGATGAGCGCAAGCCAAGCAACTGGTATAGGAAAACAACAAGCTTATACTCTTAACAATCTCTCAGACTGTCGGCATTACCAGTCATGGCGAGCAACAATAAAATATACCTTCGATCAACCTTGCCAAAAACATCGAACAAAAAAAAAATTGCAATATTTCCATGAACAGCTTCACAAATCATCTAAATTTCAACGAATAGAAACTATAGGAAAAGTAATTCTTATGATAGTAGAGACAACGAAACCAGAAATTCGATCAAGTATGCGAACCTGCGGGTGTTTTCCGTTTTCCAAAGATGAAACTCATGGCGGTGGATCGGAAGAACTCAAGATGTCATCGGCGACGGCGAATCGGGTTCTGAGGCGGCGGCGGCTTTGCGATCGGCAGAAGTGGCTGCAAACTCGGGACTTGGCCTATATCTATCCGATCTCTTGATCGAGTTGAGTTTCCGGTACGGCGACCGGTTCACTTCCGGCGTCGCTCCGCTCATGGAGCCGCGGCTGCTGCCGTTGTCGTCGACGAAGGTCTCAAGGACGAGGAAGCTATCGATTTCTGAGCTTCACGAACGAACAGATAATCCAAATGCAAAGAAATTGAGAGGGAGAGAGAGAGAGAGAGAGAGAGAGAGAGAGAGAGAGAGATCTTGGCAAGGGTCAAGAGATTAACCACGAGCCTGGGTAACGGGAGGGGGAGAGAGAGAGAGAGATATGTCAATGGCAATTTTTGTAATTAAATTGAATTATAGTGGTAGGTTGTTAAGGAGTGACCTTAATTATCATGGAGACAACACCACAATTATAATAAAGCACTTTAAAATGACCTCTTTTATTATTGGCCCTTTTATTTTTTAACGTTAAGTTGTGTGATTTACCATACTCACCTCCATTACAGTCAAAATTATCTATACTATTATTAAGATAATAGAGTTTATCAACTAAAATAACATTTTTTTTATGAAATATCTCTCAAATATTGCCCTTAAAAAAATCTTTGAACAGAAATATTCAAAAAGTACAAAAAGATCAATTCACAAAATAAAAGAAAAAGAAAAGAAATTTAACAAAAAATAAAAATATAAAACAAAAAATGTGAAGCAGTTTTCTCCATATTCCGTTAAATAAGAGCATCTTTAGCACACTCTCTATTTTGGTTCCTTAGCTATTTTGGAGAGCATGTTTAGCTTTTTATTTATTTTAACTAGGGCTGACAATGGGTCGTGTCGGGTTGGGTTCGTGTCGGGTCAAGATTTTGCCGTGTCGCAAGATACAAACCCAAACTCAACCCATTTAATAATCGTGTCAAAAATTTAAACCCAAACTATTTATTAAACGGGTTGCCCGTTTCCAACCCGCTTAACCATTTAACAAATATGCCCATTTAAGGGTTAACAATGCAACCCATTTAACTAAAAAAATGCATAAATTGATTAAATTCACTAAAAACTCCACAAGACGAAGAA